>NW_015629037.1:237000-267485 GCF_001515625.1 Sinocyclocheilus rhinocerous
CTACATGTACTTACTATATGCTTAGGGTTAGGATTAGGTTTTGTTTTAGGGTTACTTGCATATAATTATGCATAATTTATTGTTACTATAATAGTAAGTACATGAAACGTGTAACAAGGACACCTTAAAATAAAGTGTTACATAAATACCCTTTATTACCCATATCTTTCTTATTTTTATTTATCTTACGTTTTATCTTACGTTTATCTTACGTTTTTATATTAAAATAACTAAAACTTAAACTGAAATTAAAAACAAACAAACAAACAAACAAAACAACAACAACAAGAACTGGACACGTGTAACTGATGTTAAAATGTCACATACTGGAATTTCTCTCGTCAGCTCTTTGAAGTGAGGAGTTTTGTGGGAAACAGAGCTTTAGCATATAGTGACTGCAAGACTTGTGGGAAAAAGTGCCAAACCCATGTCGGAGTCACAAGCTCATGTAATGCACTCCTGGTGTTTGTCTGCACACAGGCTGCCTGACAAAAAGCAGTTGTAACTGGATTGTGCTTCAATTTCTCTGCTAAATTATAGCTTCATCCACTGTGCAGTAATTGTGATGCAGATGTGAGGAGACAGACTGGCAGGGGACTTGATACAGGTTGTACTGAACAGATACAGTCAGACAGCCACAGAAGAGAAGTCTGGATACTTAAAATGACCATCTGACTGGAATTAAAAGCTGCATTAACTCAAGGGCTCTAAATAGACAGAAAATCAGAAACTAAACAAGCAACCTTCTTAATACCCTCTAAATATTTTATAAGTATTGTAGAAAGTATAAAGTTTACTACAAAATTAATTGCATCAAATAAAAACAAAACCCTCTCACACTCAAAAATAATTGAAATTGAAAGTGCGAATTGCATTTTTTAAGCTGAGATGACACAAAACATATCTTATTTAAGTGTGTGGGTGAAAATAGACCTGTTTTCTAACTAATCTGACTTCTACATATTGATAAAGGGCTTTAAACTAAGCTAGGAAACATATCAATTTAAAAACACAACCTCCTACTATGTTTATCTAGAAAGAGATTTTGGATCATGCAGTGAATCATACGAAGCATGAGGTGAATATTAAGAGCTAGTATAATTACAGTCATATTCACTTATCAAAGCACGGCAGAGGATTCCTGTTCTGAGGGAATGTTCAACACTGATAACATGCTGACAGTCATACTTCATTAACTCTCAAAACATTCTGTCCCGAGGAGAAATACTGCAGTGGCAGAATGTTCTGGAGTCAGTAGCGATTGCAACAACCACCAATGGACAGAACATTCTGATCTGTAGAAACACAGATGCTTCCATGTGAAAAAGAAGTGTGCTTAATTGAATTGAATGTGCACTAGTAATGTACTTCAACTCTTAAAGAATCATAGTTCACTTCCAAAATGGAAATTTCCTGATAATTTACCCATGTCATCCAAGATATTCATGTGTTTCTTTCTTCAGTTGCAAAGAAATTACATTTTTTGAGGAAAAAATTCCAGGATTTTTCTCCATATAGTGTACTTCAACGGGGATCAACGGTTTGAAGGCCCAAACTGCAGTTTCAATGCAGCTTCAAAGGGTTCTGAATGATCCCAGCCGAGGAATAAGGGTCTTATCTAGTGAAACGATTGGTCATTTTCTAAAAAAAAAAGAAAAATTGATATACATTTTAACCACAAATGCTCGTCTCGCAATAGCTCTGCGATGCACATGCGTGTCTTCACGCATTGTGTAATCACATTGGAAATGTCACGCGTGGTTAGTTCCTCGTCTGTGTACTAATTCAAAAATTTAGGGTATGAGAAAATCTAAATCGTCTGACATTGTTGCTTTACCATTTTTGTAAAGGGCATTTGACTTTCTTTGCACGTTCGCTTTGTGAACACTGGGTCGGTACTTCCACCTACGCGTGACCTTTCCAACGTGCAGGCGTGGATTAACACACAGGCTTGCCTGCTGCAGCCTAGGGGCCCCACGCGTGCAGGGGCCTCAGATTGGCCAGACTTTTTTTTAAATTATTATTATTTTAAATTTACTTCAGTGCTAGCAAAAAAGACCCTCATTGGCCCATTAAACATTAAAGGAGGATTCGTTGCAGAGCGTCTGACAAAATTAATGTCTTGTATTGTAGAATGCACGCTCAGCACCGCCGAGAGTTTGCGCGATCGTTAAATCGAAACTGAAGTAAACCTTGCACGCGCATTCAAAAGCGATTTTATACCCCACGTTTTGAAACCGACTCTTTGATGCACGCAAGTTAGACTACATAACATATCTAGGCTGTTATTAGTATGTAGGCTATAATAGGTTGTGTAGTTGTCTATTGCTCTGTATCATGCTTGGAAAATTGGGTCTCTATTTGCACTTTGAATATTGAGAGAGTATAGCTTGCTTTGATTATGGCTGCACTTATTGTTTGCACATAATATAACTAAGAAAGGACTGTGTTGTTTATTTTTTGTTATTTATACTGTTTTTATTTCTATGTCCAATTTGTGAAAAGGAGTTCAGTTAGGAGGTCAAACGTTCTAGAAGCTCATAATTCATGTACAGTTCTAAGGTCTGAAGAGAGGAGAGAAGCCAGTAAGTAGAGTTTGTGGCAAAACCTTTTACAGTGCTTGAGTTTTGTTGTCTTTTACAACGTATGATAAATCATACTCAGAAAGTAGAACTGAAATGGCATTTATTACCAGATAAGTTATTAAGTTGAGTTAAGTGTCGGCATTAATGATAATCAAACAACAAAAGACGAGGAGAAAATCACTCCCTGCTCTTGATAGAATAGCATTTGTAGCTTTTATAAGAATTGATATAGTGAAAATTGAGCCCTACCATCACATTCACATCTATGCAACCAATAAATAAAACTACTATTAGAGCACAAAATTGTTTACAATAGCACATTCTTCATTGATCTAGTCACTTGATTCTGCTCTCAAAATATACCAGATTTATGCATCTTACTATTTGAGTGTGGACCATGTATGGCACTAAATACATTTCTCCAATAAATCATGATTGGGGGGGGTGCTCACAGAAAGAGCAGCCTAGGGGCCCCTGACCACCTTAATCCACCCCTGCCAACGTAACTACGTAATGCGTAAAGTCAAGCTAGTACAAGATGAGCATTTGTGATTTAAAAAGTACATTTATTTATTTATTTATTTTTTAGAAAATGGCCGATCATTTCGCTAGGTAAGACCCTTATTCCTCGGCTGGGAATGGGATCGTGTAGAGCCCTTTGAAGCTGCACTGAAACTGCAATTTGGACCTTCAACCCATTGGCTGCCATTGAAGTCCATTATATGGAGAAAAATCCTGGAATGTTTTCCTTAAAAACCTTAATTTCTTTTCAACTGAAGAAAGAAAGACATGAACATCTTGGATGACATGGGGGCGAGTAAAGTACCAGGAAATTTTCATTCTGGAAGTGAACTACTCCTTTAAAGGAATACTTCACCCAAAAATGAAAATGTGCTGTTAATTTACTAACCCCCATGTCATCCAAGATGTCCCTGTGTTCCTGTCTTTCTGTCTTCAGCAACCCTCATCCAAGATGTAGATGTCCTTTTTTCCTCAGTAGAACAGTAAAGAAGATTTTTAGCTAAACCCATAGTCCTTGGTGATTCATAAAATGCAAGTCAATGGCTACAGTCACTTTGAGAGTCAAAAAAGCATATACAAAATTAATACCAGTAGCTCCTGACTATATATTGAGGTCTTATAAAGCAAAACATTATTTACAACATTATTACCTGTAATCCAGGTAATAATGTTGCCTCAGGCAAACAGGGGAGTCCTTTTCTTTCTGAAATGTAATTTCTGATTCAAATAACTGGTTCACTAGTATGTACTTTCTCTTTTTCTAGTTAAACGTGCAGAGCCAGAAACAAAAATAGCTCTCATTAAGCTATTTTAAGGTTGATTCCTTTCCAAAATAAATTATTAAATAAATAAATCTGACCGTCTCGACTCAGAGACATCAGGTTTGTTCGAGATGAACTATACTAGCCTGCCACCCGCTGGCGAGAGTAGCCACTTGCAGTTGGGGCGGAATTAAAAGCAGAGACCTCATGTCGGACACTTTCTGCTCACGGATGCTCTCGCAGTGTTTGCATAGTCTTATCACAGATAAAGTGAATTAAATGCAATATTTCTCAAATACACAGAAACGTGTTTATGAGCAACAGAAACACTTTTTATATAGGCTACTGCTTAATACAGCGTCATCTGTTCAAGAATAAAGTTCAGCATATAAACATATAGGCTACTAAATACCGAAAAAGTGGGGGTATATATGCTTTTATCAGTGTTTTTGATTAAAATGACTCAATATAACAATGCGACTACACTAAAAATGCTTTTACTGTTATAAAAACCCAGATTTGTGAGCATTATTGGAATTGAATTGTTAGAATAAGCACTCAACAAACGTTGTGCTTGTCATCGCAGAATCTGACAAATGAGAATAAAGTGTGTCGCCATCAAGGCTTTCGCAGCCGATTTTGAGCAACTGCAACGCCTGACCTCGGCGGCTGGTCTCGGTCTGCTCTCGCGGTACTTTGATGGCACATGTGATCGTAAGGCGGCTGCAGCGCCGATCAATTCTATTGACATTCTATTGAATCAACCAATGGCATGACTTTGGGGCGGGACTTTCTGTGCTGACCAATAGAAGATGGGGAATGTTTTAAACATTACACACTTTGAAATGTATTTAAAAAATTTGCCTCATAGCATGCATAACTAATATTGTATTAACCTCTTGAGACCCGAGAAAAGATTTTTAGGAAAAAAAAATTTTTTTTCATGTCTTTACATTGTTTAGAGCATAAAAAAAATGTAATTTTTTTTTAATGATATTTCATTCATAAGTTATGCTATGTCCTCGGTAGGGGACATCGGGACTCAATAAAAAAAATAAAAAAAAAGACATGAATGAACATGCATAGGCAAAAACAATAGATTTTTCACTTTGAAATGTATTTAAAAAATTTGCCTCATAGCATGCATAACTAATATTGTATTAACCTCTTGAGACCCGAGAAAAGATTTTTAGGAAAAAAATTTTTTTTTTCATGTCTTTACATTGTTTAGAGCATAAAAAAAATGAAATTTTTTTTTAATGATATTTCATTCATAAGTTATGCTATGTCCTCGGTAGGGGACATCGGGACTCAATAAAAAAAATAAAAAAAAAGACATGAATGAACATGCATAGGCAAAAACAATAGATTTTTAAAATCACCAATACATTTTTAGTTTTCAGGATTTTTTTTTTTTTTACCAAACTTTGTATAAAGATGATTCTCAGCTATGTTATAACATCTATAAACTAAATCTAATTTGCATATTAATGTGTTTTGGGGCCAACATGTAATGAAAAAAAAAGTGTAATAATGGGAGTAATATTTGACAAGATTTTCATAATAATATATAATATTTCATAGATGTTCTTGAATGGTCAAAGAATGACCTATCTCTGTCCATTTAACCCCCATGTCATGTCTGAGAAGCCCAGACGGTCAGTTCACCTGGGCGGATGGGCACACACACATGCTGTGTCACAGTACAGTGTGTCATGTGATAATTCCATTACACAGGGATCGGGCCTCCACAAATAACCTGGATTTATCCAGTCAGCTGACCTACAGACGGGGAGGAGACAAGAGGGAAGATAATAAGCCTGGGAAAGAGATGGATGAATGAATGGAACGATGGCGCTAAGGAGTGGAAATAAGCTGGCTTGGAAAAAATGGAAGGCAGGAAGTATTAGGCCACTGACACTGTCACACTTGAGCAGAACATCCAGCAGCCGGCGACGGTACATGAGACCTGAGTCATCAGGCCACTAGCAGGAGGAACGGAGCGGGTATTTCTGTGTGACTAACAGGCCAGGGAGATGACACTGCAAATACATCTTCTCCATTACGCCATTCATGCATTCCAGTGATCACCTTCAGTATATAATATTAACACAGGCAAACCAAACATTGCTCATGCATTAACTGCACAGTACAGCTCAGCATAGCCTGATGGGAAATGTATTGCTCAGACATTGTGCTTTTTATAGTTCAGGTGACTAAATTAAGTTTTAAGCTATATTTCATTGAAGAATCAATTTCATCCCAGATTTACAGTATCTTTTAAGGCGCTGCCTACGACGGCAGCTGCTGCATGCAGTAGGCAGAGTCTGGTCCGTCACTAAAGCTAAGCAGGCCAGAGCCTGGTCAATGCACTGGTGGGAGACCGTTTGTGAAAATGTTGCTTGCTGCTGCAGCTACTTTTAGTCCGGCCAACAGTGGGTGATCATTCGCTAGCTTGAATGGGTGCAAAAGTCCTAGTATAATGACGTGGACTTTAGACTGTGAAAAGGAGCATCCTTCAGATGAGGCATTAAACTGGCCTCCTGACATTCTGTCGTCATCAATTCCCCACATCAAATTATGAATTTGGCTTTGTTTTCTTTTTGAAGCTGGTAGCACATTCTGATGGCTGGTAGGCCGCTTTAAAAAAAAAATTTGCTTGCTGCTGGAGCTAGTTTTAGTCCGGCCAGCAGGGGGTGCTCATTCCCTGACTTGTATGGGTGCAAAAGTCTTAGCATAAGGAATCGGACTTCAGAGTGTAAAAGAAGCAACCTTTTGATAAAGCGTTAGACCGGCACCTGTAAAAAGGAGCGTCGTTCAGGTGACGCATTAAGGCACAGACTAGGAATGCAGCTGTTAGATGCAGAAAGCAGCGTCTGGTTCCTCCCAAAAGCTAAGCAGGCCAGAGCCTGGTTGCTACACTGGTGGGAGACCATTTGTGAAAATGTAGCTTGCTGCTGCAGCTAGTTTTAGTCCAGCCAGAAGGGGGACCTTGATCGCCCCAGCCAGATCATTACCTGGCTTGAATGGGTGCAAAAGTCCTAGTGTAATGATGCAGAATTTAGACTGTGAAAAGGAGCATCCTTCAGACGAGGCATTAAATTGGCCTCCTGACATTCTGTTGTCATTAATTCCCCACCTTAATCATGAATTTGACCACATTGTTTAGGCTGGTAGCACATCCTGATGGCCGTATTGAGCTTGTCAGGATGCGCTACCCCTCTATTAGAGCAGATTTATTAAGGCGCCGACTACGAATGCAGCTGCATGCAGTAGGTAGAGTCTGGTCCCTCACTAAAGCTAAGCAGGCCAGAGCCTGAGAAAGGTATAACTGCAGCCCAGAGATCTCCAAATGGGGGCGGGAACGCCACAAAGACTTTTCGCTTCCGCCATGTTGTTGATTGACATCTCAACATAAGTTTGTGAATTTTCTCGCTTGAAGTTGAATTGATCTTATGTTAAATACAATTATTGATGATTTATTGCTTTAAAAAAAGCTGTTGTTTATATTGCTGTGTGTAGCCTGTGGAAGTAAGATTAGCTGCAGCAAGGGGCTATAATATTTTTGTTCAATATTTTCCTAATGACAATTTTATGATCGGTTTATAAAGGCTACTACAAGCACCTTTTCCCCATTTTTATCACAGAATAAGGCAGGAAATTTATAGTTTATATAGGCTACTAAATGATATGTCAATCAGTACTGCATTATTCATAAAGTTTATTTATTACCTGGAGATAACTTGAAAAACACACATAAACCGTATATTTTCGCAATCGTGTTTATTGTCTTCACGTTTTTTTCTGCTTTTGATTCAGCTCAGCTTCAGCGATAGCCGGATGCTTTTGTCCATAGTAGGGTTTCCTGCACGTCAGAAGGTCAGAAGTCATTCCTTCTATGAGTCTGTTTTAGACTTTCTGCACGAGAGCGCTCTCCGGCGTCGAGTATGAATTAAACATACACTGCATGAGAGTGTTGAGCGCTCCAGATATTCACTTCTCCTCATTTTGGATACGAATAAAACGCCAGGTCATGCATAGACTATCGATACTGTCTCTTTGAATTTAAATCTAGAAACCTCTACGTGAACACACCTGCCCGAATAAAGTGAGGGGGACGAAATTACATTTCTTTAAAATTAAATATTAAAAATGCAGCTAACGTTCTACACACAGCAATATAAACAAAGGTGCCTGTTCTCTTTCGTTCTTGCTGTTTGATTGGGAAAAGTTTAAAGGGCGTTGAGGAGTCTTTATGTTATCTGACTAAAAAAGTCTTTATGTTATCTGACTGAAAAATAATTATCACAACACTGATAAAACAGGCTTATACTGATTTTCTCATTCTTCGATTTATAGGCTACTTATCAATCCTGTTTTTATCATCATTATAATTTAAATAAAAGCCGTGCTCCATGTGCCCCGAGCACCTGCCCCTCCAAAGGTCTCTGCACGGCCCTGGGCTGGACTGTAGCCACATTTTACGAATATGTGTATTGATGGTCTGTCAAAGCTTCAAAATGTATGTATCACCGCAGTATACGGCTGTGCAGAGGTAGCTTCACATCTAATGACAGTTCCATGGCCTCAAAAACTCTTCCTGCTGTGGTGTGAGTCTATAAAATGATCATGTCGAAGATAATTGTGTTAAGAAAAATGTTCTACTTATTCACATAAAGTGAAATATCTAGAAATGCTTTTGTATTACAACAAACAAGGACTATACGGTCACCTAACCTGGAGAGATGCCCTTAGGTACAGACAGAAGTGAAGGCTAAAAATGATGTGGTCATCATAATTGTGTACACTCTTGATATCGGTATATCATTCCACAATAGAAGCACTTTTTAAAGAATGTTGATATACCTAAACATTTGACACAAATAAATTAATTTATTCTGTATGGCTTTTTCTCTTACCGTCAAAGACATGTGTTAGTGTTAAAAGTTTTGCACTTTTTGTTATGAGAATGGGGTCACTAAGGACTCTTTGTCCACTGCATTCTGTGCAAAACATTACAGAGGGTACAAATTATTTTGGAGGGTGGTGCTCAAATGATGGTGTCAATACATCCTTGGGAAGTTTGGCTGGCAACTTCTTGAATTTTTGGATGTATGTTGCAGTTCTTAACAACGGATACCTTTCATGTGAAACCTCCGCCTCTTCCAGATAATTGCTTGTGGTATCCTCCACTGGTTCTGTGGATTTGACAGATTTGAACAGATGGCGTTTGTTTTGGAATAAAAACCATTTTGCTATGTACTTATGTATACAGGATGCCCGTGGCTTAGCACAAGGACAGTGCCAGATATTTTTCCTTGAGTTATAGGCCACCATCACTCTCCCAACACGACTATAATATGATGGTTTTTGCTCCAAAACAGAAACATAGTGGATTGTGTCAGGTCCAATGTTCACAGATACAGCAAGTGGAGCAAAGCCAGCATTCTTAAGCCGTTCTAAACACATGTTGTTTTTTTCTTCTTCAAACAAATGTGCAGCCACCATTTCATTCAATGTCTTTTCCTCCAGAGTACAATAACTGGAAGGCACAGAACAATAATCCAGTGATCGTAGATGGCAATATTGAAATGTCTGTTGTCCACTTCTACCAGCAACTTCAGAGTAGAGGCAACACTCCTCAATCTCACAGTCAATATGCTGTTTTGGCCCTTGAATGCTATGCTTGACATGAATAGGAACAGGAGGTCCACGAAATGCCTTTGTCACTGCATAAATGCCTGATTGTGGGTCTATAGGTTGACTCTGTAAGTGGTATTCTTTTGTGATGTCTGGGAACTTTGAAGAATGCCTTCTTTGCATATGGCGCTTCAGATTTTTTCAAATATAAAAGACATATTGCAGTGTGGACACTCCACAATCGTTTGGCTTAATTTGTTAACTCTAAAAGGGCGCTGGGTCATATTCTCACAATGAATACTACCAGGCTGGTCCTTCACAAAGGCAGGGCTCGGTGTGGAGACGTTCCCGGGGCTCGATGTGGAGACGCTGCCGGGACTCAATGTGGAGATGCTGACAGGGCAGTACTAAATACGCTGGCAGATAAATAACTAAAGAAATATTTTCTCCTTATCCTAGTGTCTTTACAGCCTGGGCAATGGAAATGGGGTGACACACTGCAGTTTTGGTGGCATTTGTATATTCTGAAACCTATACAGGGGTTAAAAAAAGGTTTTGTAGCACATTGTAAAATAAGATAAGTGTAGTACTTGTGGTGGTAATGATGTTTAAGGCTGACTGTCATCTAAGTCATCATACATGATTCTTTGATACACTGGTAAATTTACATTTGTACAAGAAGCACTTACCTTTATAGTCCAAAAATACAGTACATTACAACGCACAATTGTATGTGCTTTTACCTGGCACTCATATTCTGTCTTGAAATGACAGACAGGACAGTGGAAGCATCCATCGTTATACTGTACAGAAAGTGCCTGTCCAGAAAAAAACGACTGATCCATGTACCTAATAAAGATACAGTGCCGTGAAAAGGTTTTTGCCCCCTTCCTGTTTTTTAAATGTTTTGCATATTTGTCACACTTAAAAGATTCAGATCATCAAACGCCTGGGCAATGGAAATGGGGTGACACACTGCAGTTTTGGTGGCATTTGTATATTCTGAAACCTATACAGGGGTTAAAAAAAGGTTTTGTAGCACATTGTAAAATAAGATAAGTGTAGTACTTGTGGTGGTAATGATGTTTAAGGCTGACTGTCATCTAAGTCATCATACATGATTCTTTGATACACTGGTAAATTTACATTTGTACAAGAAGCACTTACCTTTATAGTCCAAAAATACAGTACATTACAATGCACAATTGTATGTGCTTTTACCTGGCACTCATATTCTGTCTTGAAATGACAGACAGGACAGTGGAAGCATCCATCGTTATACTGTACAGAAAGTGCCTGTCCAGAAAAAAACGACTGATCCATGTACCTAATAAAGATACAGTGCCGTGAAAAGGTTTTTGCCCCCTTCCTGTTTTTTAAATGTTTTGCATATTTGTCACACTTACTAAACACACAGACACACACACACACAGTGCAAACTGCATGAATAATGATGCCGATTCATCGATAGTGTAAAAATCCCTTAATATTAATGCCAACTTCACACCTGAACACAACAAACCTACGTTTATATTTTTTTCATTAAAGATAAAACAAACGTTAGACTACGTGCTATCTGACCATACGTGGCTACTCGGTGATAGCCTAAGGTCTCAATAAAAAAAAACATTATCTACGCATTATCTAATCCTCCCACGTGACTGGCGAATGTCCAATGTCCAGCCACAGATTTTTATAACACTGTAAAAATTCACCTTAAATGGCTATTCTTTGTTGTAAAGATTGGCGATGCTTGAATGTATATATATTTTTAATTGTGTACTTTTTTTGTGATTTTCCCATGTTTTTTATTTTATGTATGTTCTGCATAAATACTTACTATATATCATTTAAGGGAGATAGCCTGCTCTTGATATTTTTCAAGTGCACGCGGACACGCCCCCTTGTTTCCGTGGAAACGTGAGCACTGCGCACCGTGCGCAGTATCACTTTCACTTTAGAACGAAGGACGGTCGAGTCTTTGCTACAGTATCTTATCCTGGCGAACGCATTTATACAATCATGGACAGGTAAGTGTTTGTAAACTTCTAAGTGTAAAATACCGTAACAACTGCTGTACATTTAACTTCAAATTACACTGCATTTCCTGCTCTTTACGGTATGTTGGAACGCCAGTTGTAAAGCAAGTTTTCTGTGTTCGGAGCTCCACTGATAAAGCTACAAAGATATCCAGCAACTCTCTGTTTTAGTTATCAGAAACTGTGTTTTGCGGTTTACGCTCAATTTGCTTAACAAATAACGCTTAACCGATTCAGCTAACGTCTCTCTCGCCGGCGCAGTTAGGCTATAGTTTTGTTCGTTCTGGCTTGTTTACTTGCATTATAGAAGAACTCAAAATCGTAATATATTAAATAAAATAAATGTATGTGTGTGTGTGTGTGTGTGTGTACTGCTTTTTTATTCGTTTCTATGCAATGTGTTATTATTATTATTATTATTTGACATGTATTTGGGTATATTCTGTCTGTTTATGTTTTAATTCTTGTTTATTCATTTTTTGTTTCCTTGTTTTTGACCTGATATGAAAAGGAGGAGGTGTGGCTTTCGCATTCAGGCATAGCATTCAAGCCCCTCTGCAACATTTTTTTTTCTTAGTCCTCTAGGTGTTGACAGTTGTCACTCCGCCAAACATTTTATCTTGTGACATAACTATGTGAGCTTCAGTAATAATGACAGTGTTTGACAGACAAACAATAATCATGTTGCTTCATTTTGTGTTGTAATAGCCTAACTTATTATTTGTAACTTCCCCCCACTATTTATTGTTTTAGTGTTAAGATGGGCGTGAAGGAAATGGTTATTGAAGTGACTGGACTTCCAGACGAATACCCCAATAATAAAATGATTGACAAATTAACCATGCACTTTCTGAGGCCCAGTAACAATGGTGGAGAGGTTTTAATAGTGATATATCCCACCTCCAACAAAGGCCAGGCTTATGTTGTTTTTGAATCAGAAGGTATGATACTATGCATTGATGTTCTGTTCTTATACGTATATCTAAGTTTAACATCATATTTCATGACTAACATTTCTTTTTCTTTTTTTAATTCAATATCTTAGTACCCCGAGTCTTGGACCATAATCATGTTTTGGAACTGGATAGTCAGTTTTACCCACTGGATGTTAAAAAGATACATCAGCCTAAGGTACGACATTTTATTGGTGAACTTTATTCTCCTATTATCTTGTTTTGAATTTGAATATTTATCTTTTGAGGGCCCCAGAGACATAAATCCAAATTTTGGTTTGCAGCTAAATGAATGCTTTCTGAAAGTAATGCTCTGGCACCATCTAGCGGTCAGAAAAACTATAACACACAGCTGAAATGATTTTCCAAATGCTTGGTTTACTTAACTTTAACCTGTGATATGGTTACAGGTTAACCTGCGACATGATAAATATAGTTTACTCAAGAAAGCTTATGTTAACATATTAAAATACATCTAATTCTCCAAATATTGACATTTTAGACTGATGGGCATTGTTTTTTAATGCACTAATGCACTAATTTTGAATTAATTATTGCATGGTTTGTCAAGATTTAAATAAGACTAAAATTACTAAAATAGGAATAATAATTTAAAACAAAAATGCATGCATTCTTTTTGTTCTTTTGCTTCATGTTCTTGAAGTTTTTCTTTCATTTTTCTGCTCCGGACAGATAACTTCATTTGGAAGTCATAGCCATAAGTTAATAATATGCATGTCATTACCTGCCTCATGCACTGCATGATGTCTGAATCTGAAACCGTTAAATGCATATTTAATAAATTATTAAGTATTAAAAAATTAATTTCCACAATTTCTCTAACGTTTAATCTGCATACTACCATAATGTTTACATTGTATAGTGATGCACTATTTAAATCTTTTTTGAGAGCAAGGGGGCCCCCTGATGGCGTGCTGGCCCTACACAACTTTCATACTTTGCATATAAGGAGGACCGGCACTGCACAAACTAAATAAATAACAGCCCAAAAGTGAGGCATGACACAGGTATTTCCTTAACATGCTTATTATGTTCATATTGTTTTCTCAGTTTGACATGCCAGCTGAAGCATTCCTTGATGTGAGCATGTTCTACAGTCAGAAAAGGATCCGAAATCTTCTTCACAGCCACGGCTTTGATGTGTCAGAGACCAGTTCAGGACAGCTGCATTTGCAGGGAACCTTTCTTAACCTAAAACGCATCCATCCCAAACTCATGCATCTTCTGGCTCAAGAAACCCACTCGCAAAGAAGCGCACCTTCGCAATGCACTAATGGCTTCTCGTCTGACTCTGTCTTCAGAGCTGTCTCCAGTGACTATGAATCTAGATCTCATTGCACATCGAGGCACAGTCACAACAATGGCCACTCAGTGTATGCTGCGGGCAGAAACCCAGATTCTGGAATAAACTCAAGATCCCCAGAGTCCCCAAACAGGCAGGCACTCATGCAGGCTGCCTCTCCACTGGATGTTAGTTCAAGCGCAGAGAGTTCCTTCAGCAGTCCCACCAGGAGCTATGAGGATTCCAGCATAAGCGCTCGGCAGCGGAATCCCTCGTCTCACAGGAAAACTGAGGATTCCTTCCCTGTGGATCCATTCGCGTTTAAATATGTAATGCACTTTAAGAAAGATTTTATTGAAAAAATACAATCTGATCACCAAACTCGTATTAACCATGTAGATGATTCAGGAGTTGTTATAGTTAAACTTTCAGGAGGATCCTGTGAGGAAGCAGGTAAAGAATTGCGTGAATTCATGCAGAACATCACCTCATCTTTACGCACACAAGAAATAGACCTGCATAAACTTAACAGCAGTCGAAGGAGACACATTACTGAGAAGGCTTACTCATTCCAAAAGATCTACAATGTTTTAATTAGGGAGGAAAATGACATTCTCAAAGTGGTGGGTTCCTCTAAAGACAGTTATGACGCGAAGGAAAAGCTTCTTGGACGGGAGGCTAGCATTGCTTCGCCAAGACACTTGGCAAGGAACTTTCTGCGACGCAGCAGCTCTTTGCCAAGACAAAAAACAAGGCATAGAGAGGAGAACCCAGACTTGGGAGGAATTCCTGATGCTGTGTACACTACTACTGTTAGTAGCTCCTCTGCCTCACATTCCCGGACTGACTCTCAATTACAGCCAGAAGTACAACAGGAAAGAGGTCGCAAGTCCTCTAAATCCTCTGCACAATGTGGCAGGGCACACAGCGCCTCTCGATTACAACACAAAAATGAAAGCAGAGTAAACCAAGAACCATCAGCTTATGATGAGCAGGATTTGACACCCCCTAAAGAAGTTCAGACATCTAAACAAGGGCACATTCCTAAAATAATGGCTGCTCTTACTCCTAAACGAAAGATCAAGTTCAAAAACAAAAGTTAAAATTGTTAAAACAACATTAAAACATGAATTCCTCATAGCCTTTCATTGGAAAACACACTTTGAGACTTTTTAGAAGTCAGACACTTTGACACTACTTTAAGAGAGCAGTGGAATGCTGCTCTATGCTGCTAGTTCAGTTTGCTTAATAACATCTATATTCATGAGAAAATTCTGGGTTCAGTACAAAAAGAAAATAAAAAATTGATTGATTGATTACCATGAAAATGAATTTCCACTTATTTAAAAGAAAAAATCTGAATGGGGCTCATTGGTTCAGTATAGCCACAAGACATGAAACAAAATAACATGGGCGCATAAGCATTGTTTACTAAGTTTTTCTGTGTGAAGTTATATTTAATTTTAAAACACCTAACACAGCTGTAAAAATATCGAAACAACACAAATAATGATAAGAACAACTCAAATAATTTCAGTGCATTTATAACATTATAAGCTTTACAGTTCTGCTTTTAACCCCGCCCATTTAAAAAAAAAAAAATTGTTTTTGTGGTAATCAAAATTATGCCACAAATACTGTCAGTTGAGCTTAACCTGAAATATTAAATTGTTCTCAATTTTGCAGCAATCACTGATTATTTTTGAAATTATTGTCTCACATGTGATAAAGAAAAGGAGCATATTCATGTAACTTCCAATGTCTCCTGTCTCTACCTGTCTATTATTATTGCAGTACTTGCATTGTATTCAGTTTTTTTTTTTTTTTTTGTCAAGACTCTCGTTCATCACCATGGTGACTCAATGAGGAAGTGTCTTTTTCTGCATTCTACAGGAAGTGAGGCAGGCCCTGTGGTTGAATTAGGGACTGAGCACCTCCCTGTCAAAAAAAAAAAAGGAAACAAGAGCTGAGGCTCTTGTGTTGAAACCGTTAAAATGTGAGAAATATATTATACAAATACATTTTCCTTATAATTTATGAAGCATTGATTTTGATTTAATATTGTATGAATTGAGAATGTGTATTATCGAGTATTTCTATCAGATACAGTTTTCTGTTGTATAAAAAAAAAATCCCCCATGTTTTGGTCTGCTATTTAAGAATTTCGACAGTGGTCATTATGATTAACTGGTTGTCTTAACACTATTCTTTTTGGGCATTTGATTATTTTTAGACATTGTAATTATTTTTAGGCATTACTGTAATGTAATCAAATGTAATTTCCTTGATCAACAGATGACTAATGTTAATCTATATGAAATAATCGATGAAATTTGTAATAGTTATACATTAAATACTGTGAATAGTGACTCAATATTGGCTCATTCTCCGACTCTCACTCTCAAACTATTGTAATCACATAAACATTCCTTACAATAAACTGAATAAGGTGTTACTCATACCTAAAACATTTTCTTTTTTATTGTCAATAATTGTTTAATGTGTAAAAGTGGAATTGTCTTTAAAGGGATAGTTCACCCAAAAATTAAAATTCTGTCATTAATTACTCACCCTCATGTCGTTCCGAACCCGTAAGACCTTCGTTCATCTTCGGAACACAAATTAATATATTTTTGGTGAAATCTGAGAGCTCTCAGACCCTCCATAGACCGCAATGCAACTGACAGGTTCAAGGCCTAGAAACGTAGCAAGGACATCGGTAAAATAATCCATGTGTCATCAGGGGTTCAACCGTAATTTTACGAAGCTACGAGAATACTTTTTGTGTGCAAAGAAAACAAAAATAATGACTTTATTCAACAATTCTCCTCCTCCAAATGACGTCTTCCGCCATTATTGAGAGTGCCACATAAACAACGCATGCGCGTGGTGCTGCTAACGCAGAACACACATGTCGTGGTACTCTCCATAATAGCGGAATACGTGATTTGGAAGAGAAGAATTGTTGAATACAGTTGTTAGTTTTTGTTTTCTTTGCGCACAAAATGTATTCTCATAGGTTTGTCAAATTGCGATTGAACCACTGATGTCACATGGACTATTTTACCAGTGTACCGATGGGTCTGGGAACATTTCAGTTGCATTGCTGTCTATGCAGGGTCAGAGAGCTCTCAGATTTCATCAAAAATATCTTAATTCGTGTTCTGAAGATGAACGAAGGCTTTATGGGTTTGGAACGACATGAGGGTGAGTAATTAATGACAGAATTTTCATTTTTGGGTGAACTATCCCTTTAAGTCAACAGACATAATGACATAACCTTTTGGCTTTAGAGCAATAAATGAATTTTTGTCATGGACCTGAACTTTCAGCTCTTAAATGTCCTACCTTTTAAACTTAAATGCATTTAAATTTTGGTTGCCAATTATCTACTACCGTATTATTTGAACAGAATTTGTAGTTTTACATGTATTTAATAGAACGCAATTTGTAATACTGTGATTAAGAAGAAACAACATGTTAATTTGGATGGTTCCATAGTATTTAACTCAGTTAAATACTTTGGAACCATCCAAATTAACATGTTCAGTGATAGTATCACTGCTGATTGGTATCACAATTGCTCCTAGCACCCCTTTTTATTTCTCCATAAATGGCATGCTGTGCGTCCTTTCCTGTCTGTTTGTATCTTGTTTGGTCCTGTTGTTTATGGTTGTGAGTAGGTTTTGCAAGAATGGAACAGATCCTAGATTAGTGTGTGTGGGCACTCAGCCTATGTGAGAGATCTAGCTCTTAACAGCAGTCTATGCTCCAAACTCCCCTGTGATTGCAGGACCAGAGGAAGAGGGTGGGCTTTCGGAAATGCCATTCATCCTCTTGTAAGATAATGATCACTTATAGCTTATATTATTGAATATGCATGAATAATTGCGCGTATAAAAAGCCAAAGTATGTGTTTTCATGTCAAATGACACAACAAACATGGGGAAGGTTATGAATGGCAAAGGACTGAGCAAAAAAGGTTTCGTTAACAGGACAGAGGTTTAGTTAAGGTTTCGCTGTGGCTGCTTTCAGGGCCTGTGGTAGCTCAGCAAGATGAGAAATACTCTCGTGTTTAAAGATAGTTCCTTCTACCACATGCGTACAGAAATACGCACATACATATGCTGATGTTCTCTTGAACAGGATGACATGCTGGAGCCTGCAGACCGCAGTCATCACTGACTTCACTCAGCACAGTCTCAGATCATGCAACGACCAAGATGTAGGCCACACCCACTCCGCATTCGTCTCCTCTACCGGCTTTGAGAGGACGGCAGTCAGTGCTGGGGTTCTGTGTCTGTCTTGTCACCTTCCACTTTTCTCTCCATCCATTTGGCCTTCAGATAGACTCCTGCAGGGATGGCGGAGCTGGAGGGCTTGGAGTTCGGAAAGTCAGACTTTGTGCTTCTAGACGAGGTGACCATGGAGCAGTTTATGGAGAACTTGAAGTTAAGGTAAGAGTGAACATTTTACACTAAAGTGGTCTTGTGTAAGAAGATTCAATGGACATTGTGTATTATAAAGAACCTGACAAGACGGCAGTGAACATGGCCTTCAAAAAGGTTACTCAGTGCTTTGATAAAATCAGTTTTATCTGTAGAACTTGCTTGTGAAATCTGTTTCACTTTCAAAGTGAGTATTTAAGTCTCGTTTTATGTTTTTTAGTGCCTTTTTGATTTTGACCACTCCCTTCTTGGTAGACAATGCCGTGACGAGAAAATGACACATTTTTAGAAGAAAAAAGTGGAGGGGAAAGAATGTGTCATTTCGCTTTTGACTTTCCCGCTCATAGCTGAAATATCAATTTAAGTGGCTGACATCAACAGCTTAAGAGTCCAAAAATGGCATCTTATCATGTCTTACAACAGCTGATCATAGCCAGCCAGTAGGATCTTCTGATGATGAAATCACAAGTTTCTAGTTCTCCTTTCCTTTAACATTCAGCATTTGCACTCAAGTCCCACATCTGTGATGCCATTGGTTAAAACGGGTTGAATCAGATGACCTTTTCACAAGACTCTTTATGACTGTGATGTGTTCACTGCACACTTGTTTTGTCCGTCACAGATTCTTACGCCTCTGAAACCTCATAAAAAATGAGTTCAGTTCTTGTCCATTCTGTGCGTTTTATCAGCTGAGGTATGACCAGGCCTCATGTGACTGTACCACACATTTGCACATAAAAACACAGCAAAGTTCATGATTTGCTGAAGGAAGACATCCTACAAACTGAATCCTTAAATAGTACTACTACTGTCTTATTATTTGAATTATGTCGACATTAACGTGAAAGTGCTTGTTTTGAAAGTGTATAAAGAATTTATCGTCTACAATGACTAATGCATTGTAACTTCGCACAGATGTCTATGTATTTTAGCTGTACGGCAAGAAGAGATAGCGTGTTAGTGGATATGTTTACTTAACTAAGATTACACTATATTTTATGTTGATTGAAATTCAGAAAGTGAGTCATCTTGAGCCCCATGACACTTCCTGTTCTCACTTCCCAGCCCGTATCACTTCCTGCTGAATACAGACGTGTGACATTGAGAAACATACTGTGGCACATAATACCTAGATTAACGTCAAGTTATGACACTTGTTTCCCCTTGTTTAAATTTAAATGAATCTCCAATTGTATTCTGATATTTGATAGATTAAAATGTGTAAAAAAGGGATGTAGTTTATGATGTTTTATTATATTAATGTTGAACAAATTGAGGATGTATTCCTATCTGTAACTTCATCTTAAACCTCTAAGTATGATTAAAGGCAGAGTAAGTGATTTCTGGTAGCCAATGTTGATATTTGAAATCACCAAAACAAACCCACCTCACCTTGCAGTAATACTCAGTGCATCCATCAGTTGTTCTTTGTGTCTCTCGATTCATCAGGAACTAAACCCAACCAGCACATACGATGAAAACAATGAGTCTTGTTAAAGATGTTTCTGCTGTTCAGCTTGACATGCATATCATTCTCAGTATTGTTTGT
Source organism: Sinocyclocheilus rhinocerous (assembly GCF_001515625.1). Taxonomy (NCBI): domain Eukaryota; kingdom Metazoa; phylum Chordata; class Actinopteri; order Cypriniformes; family Cyprinidae; genus Sinocyclocheilus; species Sinocyclocheilus rhinocerous. Next base: position 256,801 of record NW_015629037.1, read on the forward strand.
TGTTTCCAGGTTTGAGAAAGCCCGTATTTACACTTTCATTGGAGAAGTAGTGGTGTCAGTCAATCCGTACAGACATTTGGATATCTATGGGAAGGAGGTCATTGAGGACTACAGGGGAAGAGAACTGTATGAGAATCCACCTCACCTGTATGCTGTCGCAGACGCTGCTTATAAAGCCATGAAGAGACGAGCCAAAGACACATGCATCGTCATTTCAGGTACTAAACACACAGTCACAGCTGAAAAAAACAACAACACAATAATCAAACTGGATAACCAGAATGAAAATGCACAAATGCACATTGAAAACATGTAATATTTAACCCTGACATATCAAATGATAGTCAGAAAAATCTACTGAACCTTTAGACAAAATATTTTAAAAAAGTTTTTGTTGAGTATCATATTTGATACATCAGGCTTTTATATAATGAGAATATGGAGCTCATCCCTAAGGAGTAAAAAACACATCAGAGGCTCAGACTGAGCAAAAATATGCAGTTTGGTGAAGTTGCTGATATTTAAATGGCCAAAAAGTAAGATGAAAATCTAATAGCTTGTAATGTAAATCCTGAGATCGACTACTTACATAAAATGCATGTAAGTATCATTTGTTACTCTATATCTCCCCCAGTAATATATTTAAAATACATTTATTTCATACTAAGTATAGTTCAAATCTGTTAACATATTTACTGACATATCGCTTAAGACTGATATAAAAATTATAATTAAACTTTAATTGGAGGACTACTTGTGCACAATGCACATTTCTTCATATTAAACCTAAAATGTGTTTTAATGTCACTGTTGATGAGGATTGTATGATCTTTGAATAATATCGGTCTTTAAATGCAAGATATTTAAAGTGTTCTGAAAATATACTTGCAATAGTTTCACTTTAGCACAATCAAATATACTTTGGTATATATTTAGTTGGACTTCAGCACTACTTCCTCACAATTAAATTTAGCAAATTTCCAATTTAGCAGACTTTAAGTATACTAAAAGTACAATTGCAGGGTATTTTTATATATGTAGTGTAATTAACGTATACATTTTTTACAAATGTATACGTTACATTTGTAAAAAATGTTAGCTCTGTAGTTTTTTATTATGGAGGGCAAATATATATAATGCAATAGAATAAAATGATGACTGAGAGATCCTCAAAAGCCTGATGGATCATATTTGATACATGATTTAACATGATTTTTAAAGAATTAAGTATGGGCAATAAAGTAAAGCTAAGCTTCTTCAGTCCAGCAAGTGTTCATCTTAAAATATTATAATTGGGGCCCCGGTATACTTCAAGCAGAATCCAAGAACAAACTGGTGTGACGTCATTTCGATTAAAACCAAGCCATAACCTATACAATCAAACCAAGACCTATATATAAAAGCTGGACCTATATAAAATCTTATTTTGCTTTTATTTCTTCCATACCTCTTCCTTGCTGATTTTAGCGCATCTGTAAAACTGTTTGGAGCAGCAGAATTACTCTGTGATGAACCATGTACAGAGAGTTTGTCCACTGTGCGTTTAATTAGGGAAGAATAAAACTGATCAACAAAGACATTACTGTATGGATTAGACAAATCTCCTTGTGTTTCAGGTGAGAGCGGAGCAGGCAAGACTGAGGCAAGCAAGTACATTATGCAGTACATTGCAGCAATCACCAACCCTAGCCAGAGAGCAGAGGTCGAGAGGTCAGTTTTCTGGGGATACTGACAGCTCTGGACTTTTTAGGGCTATTTTTTTCTTTTCTTTTGTAGTTAATTTAGTGCTGGGCAACGATTAATTGCGATTAATCACTTCCAAAATAAAAGTTTTTGTTTATATAATATATAGCGGGTAAAATAATTATTGAACACCTATATTACACCTATATTTCTCAGTAAATATATTTCTAAAGGTGCTGTTGACATGATATTTTCACCAGATGTTGGTAACAATCCAAGTAATCCATACACATAAAGAAAACAAAACAAATAAGTTTAGAAATTAAGTTCTGTGTAATAAAATGGAATGACACAGGGAAAAAGTATTGAACTACTGAAATTTATGTATGACAGCTTTAAGATGCCTCCTGTATGGAGAAACTAGTCGCATGCATTGCTCAGGTGTGATTTTGGCCCATTCTTCCACAGAATCTTCAAATCTTGAAGGTTCTGTGGGCCTCTTCTATGAACTCTGATCTTTAGTTCTTATTTTCTATTGCATTCAAGTCATTCTAGCAGCTTTATTTTCTTTCTCTAAAACAAATTGAGAGTTTTCTTGGCTGTGTTTGGGATCATTGTCTTGCTGAAATGTTTCACCCTTGTTTCATCTTCATCATCCTGGTACTGTAGGTGTTGGGACTGAACCAGCTAATATTACTTCCCACTGACTAGAGGCATGATGCTTTCTAATTACTGATAGATTTCTGCTGGTTTCTTGGCTTTCCATGCCTTTTTGCACCTCCCTTTCTTCATGTGTTCAATACTTTTTCCCTGTGTCATTCAATTCAATTACACATAACTTAATTTCTGAACTTATTTGTTTTGTTTTCTTTGTGTGTATGGATTACTTGGGTTGTTACCGGCATCTGGTGAAAAATTCAAGTCAACAGCACCTTTAGAAATATATTTACTGAGAAAAATGGTGACGCATTCAATACTTATTTTACCCGCTGTAGGCTATGTGTGTGTGTACTGTGTATATTTATTATGTATATATAAAGACACACACATACAGTATATATTTTAAAAATATTTACATGTATATTTTTATATTGTTATATACATGTTTACATGTTATATTTATATTCATATAATTTATATTGTATATATATATATAAACATATTTTTCTTACATATTGTAACGGGGCTGACGAGACGTGAGACGTGTGGATCCATGTGCGAGCTTTATTAAAACAGAAGAGGTCAGAAACACAGGCAGGGTCGAACAATGGCAAACAGGTATAATGAGGGCAAGACAGAAGAGTAATCCAAAACGGGCGTGGTCGATAAGCGGCTAACAATATCCAGAGGGCTTGACACGAGGGGTATCCAATAACAATGCAAAGGTCCAAGCAGGTAATTTATTGAGATGCACCTGTATACATGCATGTGTGTTTATTTATATATACATAATAAATATACACAGTACACACACATATTATGTACACAAAAACGTTTATTTTGGATGCGATTAATCGCGATTAATCGTTGCCCAGCACTAATTTAATTATATGCATTTTATTGCTTTTATTACACAATAATATAGTAAAAACAGATTTGTATGACAGATTATTTGAAAAGAAAATGCCAAATGTTCATGTTTAATGGACTGCTTAACATAAACTTGGAGAAGAAGGCTGAACATCTTCTAACGTTAGATGGCAGTATGCAACATCTAACATTGAGTCTCTTATTTTCGTGTAAGCTGACAAAACACGTTTGTTTATACATTGTTTTTGCCTATAACTGTATCTGCATCCTACCACAGTGTGAAGAACGTGCTTCTGAAATCCAACTGTGTGTTAGAGGCCTTTGGAAATGCTAAGACCAACCGCAATGATAACTCCAGCCGCTTCGGCAAATACATGGACATCAACTTCAACTTCAACGGAGACCCCACAGGAGGACACATCAACAACTACCTGCTGGAGAAGGTGAGGCCTTCAGTGTTGTATCAGTACTAATTAAAATGCGCCAGGAATATGACATGAATATGAAACTTGACATTAGCACGTAAAATAATAATAGTTCGATTTGAATGTGGTGATCGCAATTTGATGAAAAAAATATATACAGTAACTGTTAGCCCATATTTTTTTCAGCTAGGTCTTGCAAAAAATATTAGGGTGTTATTACTGACTGTGCAGGGCTTTGTTTTCATGTACAGGTTATTGTTTACCTTTGCTTGGTTTGTTGGCACGAACCAAATAAACAATTTTTATTTTATTTTATTTTACTTTTTAAAATGACAGTTTTGTGATATACCTGTTATTTTTAAGTCTTGTAATATTGTGCAATGACAATTCTAAGATGTTTTCTCCCGTCCGATTTGGAACGTTCTCAAAACTTTGGCTAACATAGAAACATTGTTATCTGGTCTATAATAATGTTCTCAGAATGTTAGCGCCAAAGCATTATTTTTGGAATGCATCATAGAATGCTCTACTTTTGAATCGTTTTAGTTGGACGTTCTTTTAATGTTTTTTTTTCTTTTCAGAACGTTCAAAGAACATTTAAAAGTAACAGAGAAATAACGTTTCCATAACAAAGGTTAGAAAACGTTTATAGAACATTTTATTTTTTTTGCTAGATATAACAACTGAAAGCGCTCAAAGTTAATAGTTTTTTGTTATTATTGATATTTTTGTGATATTACCTTGGCAATAAAAAGCCATTGGTGCTCTGCAGAAATTTTTATATATTAAAATATTAGTCAAAATAAAAGAAGAGGTGGGAAATCATCCCTCTGAGTGCAACTTCTACTAGGAAAATAAGTGAAAAGACAAAAAATACAGACATTTACTGAAGAGCTGTCCTCTTTTATCAGGGTGGATTGAGAGTCAAATCAATAGGCCTACTTTATAGTACAGAAAAGCAATTAACACAAATACTTTGCTGTATTTACAGTCTAGAGTTGCCCAACAGCAGGAGGGAGAGAGAAATTTCCACTCATTTTATCAGGTGAGATCTTCCGAACAGGTTATGGTGAATGAAATTACAATATTACTTCAAGAGTGCCAAATGCTGCATGAACTGTTATTAAATGTTTAATAAACACTTAAGATAAATCAGCATTGATGTGTTCTGTTTGTGCAGGTGTTACGGGGAGGATCTGATGGATTGCTGAAGTCTTTGTATCTGCAGAGAGATCCAGCAGAATATGCCTACACCAATCAAGGAGCCTCAATCACACTTGTACGTACTTATCCTACGAGTATATTACAGTTTATGAACACACAACCACTTCACAGACTAACCATTCAAGACTGAATGGATAGCATTCTGCTCTCCGATAAGAGTTTATACAGCGTACTGCGAATATTACTATTTCAAAATATACAGTGTTTCTTAGCTTCTCTTTTTCTGTCTCTCTGTCATTCCAAATCATCTTCACAGGCATCCAATAATGACTCCTTATGTCACAAAGCTGTGATGGCAGCACTGAAAGTGATTGGCTTCACCGCCGAAGAGATCATCTCCATCTACAAGATTCTCAGTACCATCCTACACCTGGTCAGTCCCATACTGAGTGCTCTGGAAGATTGTCTTCTGCTGTTAAAATTCCTGATTGCAGTTTAATTTGAAAGCCCAATGTAGTAATTAAATACAATACATTTTATATATATATATATATATATATATACTGATTATAACTGATTTTATTGCCAGAGAATGTACATTACTTTACACTTTTTTTTTAAATAAAGTAAATAAAGTAATTTTAGTAGTTTTGCTTGACAACATATATCCTAAGTAATTTTTAATAATATTTTTTTTAATAATACATTGATATACAGTATATACTTATATCATTTAAATATATCCAGTATATAAAAAAATTGATTTCATATTTTATTAATTTTCATGACATTTCCAGGTCTAAAAATCACACTTTTAAAATTCTCATACAGTATATATCCAGGTTGTCCAAGATTATGGTTCTTAAATAAAAATGGCAGTTGTTAAGGGAACAAATTAAATAAAAAATATATAATTTCAGCTTGCATCTTTGTATTCAGGAGTTTTAGCTTAAAGGGGTCATATGATGCGATTTCATTTTTTCCTTTCTCTAAATAATTTTAGGCCCCCTAGTTGGAACCACTGGTTTAAATGACTTGCAATGTTATTGTTTCAGGGTAACCTTCAGTTTACTAGTGATGGTGAACATGTCGTACTTGTCGGTGAAGATACAGTGAAGCACATTTCTGAGCTGACGTCCACAGAGCCTGAGAATACCAGAAAAGCACTGCTGTACCGTACAGTGGCTACTGGGGGTGGAGAGGTCATTGAAAAGGGACACAACGAGCAGGAAGCTAGCTATGGAAGAGACGCTTTTGCCAAGGTATTATACACTTTCCTGCAAAAAGTCTTCCTTGTTTGTGGCTCATCCATCATCTCGTTATTCTAATTACATAAAGATTCTTAGAGGTAGCATATGAAAAATCAGATTTTCCTTGAATCCTTTAAATCATACCAGTTCAGTTTGCTATGTAAGCATCCTGTAACTTTCAGAACTCAAAAGTCACTCTTCATTTGAAAGACTATATTTAGCAGAAACAGCTCATTAGGAAACTTTGTGACATAAAAGAATGAACACATGAACACTTACAGTACATCACCAATGTATGTTTAATATCAGGGAAATGGGAGTGTGGAAAATTCAAAACAAAATCTGTTTTTGGTGCTAACATTCTAAATGAACTTTAGGAAAAAATAAAATGATAAATGTTGGTATGACCACTTAAAATATGTCTTTACTGTATTATATGTTCAGTTCTTATTTTGGCATGGCTTTCATTTTAGGCTTTATATGAGAGATTATTTGCGTGGATAGTGGGTCGTATCAATTGCGTGATTCAAGTGAAGGACTACAATCCTGCTCTGCATGGCAAAAACACTGTTATAGGTGTGCTGGACATCTATGGCTTTGAGATCTTTGATAACAACAGGTCAGTGTCATTCATGCATTGTGTAGTTATTAATATTGCTTGGCATTAAAATACTTCAAATGCATAGGACTTTTTTTTTTTTGAGTGGTTTAAGTGGTTGGTTCTTTCTTACCCGTTTCATGTCCGCAGCTTTGAGCAGTTTTGCATTAACTACTGCAACGAGAAGCTACAGCAGCTCTTCATTGAGCTTATTCTACGGCAGGAGCAGGACGAGTACCAGAGAGAGGGTATCACATGGCAGAATGTGAGTATGATACAAAAACTTAATCCATACTTAATATAATCCATGCACCTTTTCTCTAAACTGGACCTTTCTTTCTTTTAGATAGAATACTTTAACAATCAGATCATAGTGGATTTAGTGGAGCAGCCTCATAAGGGCATCATCTCCGTCCTGGATGAAGCCTGTCTCACTGCAGGGAAAGTCACAGATACTGTCTGCTTGGACAGCATGAACAAAAAGCTGGGCCAGCACCCTCACTACACCTCCCGGAAAGTAAGCACTCAGAAGAGATACCATTCCTTCTTGCCTCAGCAATCCTCCGATCACATAAGCGGACATTTTTAGGCCTGCCATGAATTATGGAACAAAACTGCAACCTCATTTGACCAGACTTGTAGTGGGCTGACTTCAGTTTAGCAGTAGGGTCAGAAGGGGGCAGTATTCTTTCACATTACATGCACACAGAAACAAAAACGTGCAGTCTGATACCTGTTGAAGTCATCACCGTTGAAAATCAGACGTTTTTTTTTTTTTTTTCCTACACGCCATCACAGTATGTGAGGGGCGTAACATTTCCGTCTCACGCTTGAGGCTAAAATGCCGGCAGTTCTGACTCACGTAAGTACGTTTTCATTTAAAGGATTTGCCACTGATGATTCAAATGCGAGTTTTGGGCAGTGTGGATTAACGTTAGCACTTGTTGTTTGTCATTTCTCTGATCACAAATGCAGACATGGTTTTATGTTTACGCAGCGCAATGCAAGGCAATGCGTAAAAAGACAGTATAAGTCATTATAATCTGTAATTATGTCCCCACTGGATGCAACAAATGCCTCTTTTGTAATGGGTTTTAATGTTTTTGTGTCGTCGCTCCGGCTGGGACACGCCATCACAGTATGGTGAGGGGCGTAACATTTCCGTCTCACGCTTGAGGTATTCGGCCAATCACAACGCATTGGATAGCTGGCCAATCACAGCACACCTCGCTTTTTTAGACCGATGAGCTTTGTAAAAATCGACGCGTTTCAAAAAGGCGGGGCATAGAGGAGAAACAACAATAATGTACAGTATGTGGAAAATAATGTGTTTTTTTAACTTTAAACCGCATAAACACATTTCATTACACCAAATACACAAAATAATGTTCTTTTTAGCAGCATCATATGACCCCTTTAATTTAAACTTTGTTTTGTCTTATTTTAAATAATTTTAGGCCCCCTAGTTGGAACCACTGGTTTAAATGACTTGCAATGTTATTGTTTCAGGGTAACCTTCAGTTTACTAGTGATGGTGAACATGTCGTACTTGTCGGTGAAGATACAGTGAAGCACATTTCTGAGCTGACGTCCACAGAGCCTGAGAATACCAGAAAAGCACTGCTGTACCGTACAGTGGCTACTGGGGGTGGAGAGGTCATTGAAAAGGGACACAACGAGCAGGAAGCTAGCTATGGAAGAGACGCTTTTGCCAAGGTATTATACACTTTCCTGCAAAAAGTCTTCCTTGTTTGTGGCTCATCCATCATCTCGTTATTCTAATTACATAAAGATTCTTAGAGGTAGCATATGAAAAATCAGATTTTCCTTGAATCCTTTAAATCATACCAGTTCAGTTTGCTATGTAAGCATCCTGTAACTTTCAGAACTCAAAAGTCACTCTTCATTTGAAAGACTATATTTAGCAGAAACAGCTCATTAGGAAACTTTGTGACATAAAAGAATGAACACATGAACACTTACAGTACATCACCAATGTATGTTTAATATCAGGGAAATGGGAGTGTGGAAAATTCAAAACAAAATCTGTTTTTGGTGCTAACATTCTAAATGAACTTTAGGAAAAAATAAAATGATAAATGTTGGTATGACCACTTAAAATATGTCTTTACTGTATTATATGTTCAGTTCTTATTTTGGCATGGCTTTCATTTTAGGCTTTATATGAGAGATTATTTGCGTGGATAGTGGGTCGTATCAATTGCGTGATTCAAGTGAAGGACTACAATCCTGCTCTGCATGGCAAAAACACTGTTATAGGTGTGCTGGACATCTATGGCTTTGAGATCTTTGATAACAACAGGTCAGTGTCATTCATGCATTGTGTAGTTATTAATATTGCTTGGCATTAAAATACTTCAAATGCATAGGACTTTTTTTTTTTTGAGTGGTTTAAGTGGTTGGTTCTTTCTTACCCGTTTCATGTCCGCAGCTTTGAGCAGTTTTGCATTAACTACTGCAACGAGAAGCTACAGCAGCTCTTCATTGAGCTTATTCTACGGCAGGAGCAGGACGAGTACCAGAGAGAGGGTATCACATGGCAGAATGTGAGTATGATACAAAAACTTAATCCATACTTAATATAATCCATGCACCTTTTCTCTAAACTGGACCTTTCTTTCTTTTAGATAGAATACTTTAACAATCAGATCATAGTGGATTTAGTGGAGCAGCCTCATAAGGGCATCATCTCCGTCCTGGATGAAGCCTGTCTCACTGCAGGGAAAGTCACAGATACTGTCTGCTTGGACAGCATGAACAAAAAGCTGGGCCAGCACCCTCACTACACCTCCCGGAAAGTAAGCACTCACAAGAGTTACCATTCCTTCTTGCCTCAGCAATCTCCCGATCACATCACATAAGCATACATTTTTAGGCTTGTCATGAATTTTTGAACAAAACTGCAACCTCATTTAACCAGACTCTAGTTGCAGAACTGCACTTCTGCAATTTGGCAGCAGGGTCAGAAGGGGGCAGTATTCTCTTACATTACACCCACACAGAAACGAAAACATGGAGAGTCTGATACCTGTTGATGCTATGACCACTAAAACTGGTGATTTTTTTTCTCTCTCTCAGCTCTGTCCCGCCGATAAGACCATGGAGTTCAATCGAGATTTCCGTATCCGACACTACGCGGGAGATGTTACGTGAGTGTTTTAAAGTCCTCCAGGTGATGTGAACATGCTGATGGGAAGAACTTGAAATACTACTAGTCTTTCATTTTAGCAGCAATCTGAAGCTGAAATGTTTGCATATTCTCAAGGACAAATGAAAGCTACATAAATTGCAACATGACAAGATATTTACCTCATTGTACCACTGTGGTACATTTGCCATTCAGTCCACATTTAAAACAACAACAACAAAAATAACTTTCATGTTACAGAAACAAACAGAATATTCAGCTGTAAATAATAACAAATACTAAATACATCTAATAAAAGATGTATTCTCACCCGCCCAAATTATATACATAGATAGAGAGAATTATTTTTTTTCTAAAATCAAACATTTTTACATTTTGTTGAGTATTGTTTTCTTTAGAATAAAATGCACTGATAAATCCTTCACAATAATGCTACATTTATATCATGTTATAATTACTGTAATTAAACAGAAATCGAATAACTGAATAAGTTGAAATTTTAAGCTTTCCCACAGATTTCTGTTAGCCCTGGCTCTCTAACCAGTTGAAATGCTATCATAGAGTACTTTTGTCCGTGAAAATTACTTGGGCCTTATTCATAAAATGTGCATACGATTGAATTTGATCCTAATACATTTCATGTATTTTATCTAGGGCTGCACGATAAATCGCATGCGATATTTAACGCGCATCTTATCAGTAAAGCCGGTTCTGTAATCAGCGGTAAATCTCCATCACGTGCGGGCTTTCACATTGAGCAGCATTAACTACACAGAGCCGTTGTTCACTGAGGAGCTGCGCAAAACCACGTTCATATTCACACGATTTTTTGCGCAGCTCGTCAGTGAACAACGGCTCTGTGTAGT
>NW_015629037.1:267965-268235 GCF_001515625.1 Sinocyclocheilus rhinocerous
GGGACGCGTCCGTCGCGTTGCAAGTTCGAGTCTCGTACCGGCAGGGATTGTAGGTGGGGGGAGTGAATGTACAGCGCTCTCTTCCACCTTCAATACCTCGACTGAGGCGCCTTTGAGCAAGGCACCGAACCCCCTACTGCTCCCGGGCGCCGCAGCATAAATGGCAGCCCACTGCTCCGGGTGTGTGTTCACGGTGTGTGTGTGTTCACTGCTGTGTGTGTGCACTTAGGATGGGTTAAATGCAGAGCACTAATTCCGAGTATGGGTAAC
>NW_015629037.1:269049-274168 GCF_001515625.1 Sinocyclocheilus rhinocerous
TGCTCCGCTCCCAGGCAGACAACGCACAAACTGTGTGTATCCCCACCCGTAATGAAACGCGGGCAGGGAGGAACACACAGTCTGAAACGCTGCCCACCTTCGCCCCTTAACTGGTGTTTCCTCTTTTCATGTGCTTTTGACATTTTTCTTTTCTATCTTTCTTTATTTTCTATGGGACAGACAACACCAAATAAGACTCACAACTGACACACACACAGAGCGCTTGCTGAATGACAGAAAGCTGACGCTGGTCTCACCGCACGTGCTTTTATAGGTTCCGGGTCATTACGTCACCCGCCCGTGACGTCTCGCCCATCTATTGGTCTGATTACACACGAGGTTCAGAGCCGGTCACGCTGAAGGGTGTTCCCCTAGCGTTCTCCGACGCAGCTCGAGTTCCTGAAGAGGAACTGAAGTTCTTATGCTTACACCAACTAAAGAGAATGTGTACAAAATAGTTTGCAAATATATACCAGTAATTAGATTAATTCAACATTGTTTTTGCAGATGTAAAGATAAATAGGCAATCAGAAAAATGCATTAATATTATTATGCGTAAGTAATGCACAAATGAGCAAAATTTAACTGTTTGTGATAATTACATAACTGCAATTAATTCATTTATGTTGATGATTTCCTCAAAATAATAATATATACATACATATTCATTGTACAGAAACCAGACCATGCCTACTGCACATAAGTTTTCCAGCATGCTTGGATTTCCTTGCACATTTATGTTGTTGTACTGAACCTTAAAGCGATATTTATGGGCCTTCTGAAGGTGGAGTTGATTCATTTGTACACATTGGGCTTGAATTTAAGAGGAATTGCGATTTCTAAAGAGGGATGCATTTAGGAACATTTTCATACATTATTATACATCTGGTCCCCCATAAGAGATACCTGAAAGTTAGCAGGTATTAAAAAAAATGACAATTTCTCACCCTCATATAAATGTAAAATGTATTGCATATATGCTGACAGCGCTGTACTTATCTAGGTACCCCCTAAAAAGATGTAGGACTGAGATTCAAACATCTCCTTTTGTAGATTGACCCTAAAAAGTGGAACTTCTAAATCTAAGAGAAAATTATGTGTAAAATGTCCACATGTATAGTGCATATGAATTTGTAATGTACTAAATGTACATATAAGTGTGCTTTATATATATATCAGTTTTTGTTCCATGGAACTAGGATATCCTGGGCTGAGATAATGATAATGATGTTTCTAAGAAAGTCTGTATAAGCAAAATTTGTTGTTGACCATGACACACAGGAAGCTTCAGTGCTTAAACCACGTAAAATAAAAATAGAAAACTGGATACCAATACCAGTGCATTGGTGTAATCACTCAAAAATAAATAGGAAAATTAAAAATGTTAAAGCAACCAACTTTACAGTTTTCAGACCACTTGAGATAGACATTAACCTTTGAAGATGGACATCAACAGTCAAGACTCTTTTTGGCCGTTTCTTCATGAACAAGTCCAAAGATGTGACCAGTTCAGTACAATCTCTTGTTGTCATCTTGTAAATATGTTAATTTCAATATTCTAAGGACCTTGAACATAAAACCTAGGATAGGGTGAGTTTGGATTTCATGTTGACATTATGCATTTATCTGAAGGTAAAGTTTCTTTAAAGGTTGGAAGATGCAGTTTTATAAATACTTGAAATTGCTGCTGGTGCAGATGTCTGCAGTTTGCTGTACCTCAGCAAAAGCTGTGTCCTCATTTAGAAAATAGCAAGACCTTTTCTCATTGAGGAAAGAGGAGCAGAGAGAAGCTACTGGAGGGCTTGGCTCTGAAAATAGATGACACATTTTTCCCATCGGTTTCCTTTTCGCTCCTTAATGAGCATGTGCTTAAGTATAACTCCGGAAGTAACTGATTAAAGCTAAATTAGTCTTGAAATAAAGTTTCGCAGTGCATTTTTGCAGTTTCCTTTCATGTTGAAACTGTTCTCAGATCTGTTCTATACAAGTCTGAGGGAGTGAACTGTGAAAGCCGGTAGGAGAATTCAAGAAGAGAATTGTAAATTCAGCGTTTCTTTGGCGAGAAATGGTCCGAGAAATGGGATGAACTGTGTCGGCAGCCACGTGTCACATGCTTGATAATTAGGTCAAGAGTGCAAAGGAATGTCACTATTATGACAACCCTGCAGTTAAAGCGCCGAGCACGCTCACAATTCTGTGACAATCGCTTTGGATCTGTCTGAGAATGCATGGACCATACAGATCTGCTAGACCGATGCCTGTCTCACTCTCAGCCAGACGCACACACTAGGAAGTTCCCTTAGGATGAAGACTGTCAGAACTGGCATGTCAACCCCTCAGTCACACTTACAAAATAAAATCTGTGAGATCCCTTAGGCTCAGCTGTGTCAGTGATGGAGGAAGATCTCGCTAAATATACACCCTGACCAGCCCCTCCAAACCATGACCTATTTCCCTCACTCTGTCTCTTGCTTCCCCTCTCTCTTTCTTTTTTTTATTTCATTTTTTCCCCCCGCTTCAGTTGTGTATCTCCTTTTATGTAGTCTACTTCTTGGCTATGTTCAGAATAGCATATTACCATACTGTACTAGCCTCACTATTTCTGCAGCACAGTGTAGTGTATTTTTTTTTGAGCACAAAAGCAGATAACAAATTAGTGCATTGCGGCTGTGATTTAACTAAAACGAGTGAACTAATTAGTGCAACATGACAACGATTTAACTAAAATGTGGGAACTAATTCGTGCAATGTGGCCATGATTTATGTGCCCTCCAGAAGCTTGCGTTCTGCAAGTGAACAGTGCATTATAGTGCCATAGAGGCACAACATCACTTTCACAGACTTTTACATTAACTGTTCCCTCCTGGTGAAATGACCTGCCCAACTTAATCCGAGCAGTCCTTCTTTAAGAAACGGCTAAAAACACATCTCTTCCATCTTTATTTGACCCTCTAACTCTAGCACTTTCTATTCTATTTCTATGCTATCTACTTGTTTTCTTTTTATTTATAAAACTTGCACTCTCTATTCTACTCTTTTATCATTTGTTCCACAAAGTCATCTCACATTTATCATTTGACCATTTCACACTCCATAATAAGCAGCATCATACCTCACCATACAGGCGCTGAAAATGAAGCAGATGCATTTGTAAGCCAGTATTTTTAGCTGCTATCAAATTAACTTCCTCTATACCACTGTGACTTTGAGAATTCTCACTCTTGCTGTTTTACCCCCACTCTCACCCTGTTTTCAGGAATTTGCCCGGCCTACTGCAGAAAGGCCACAGGGCAGCATCTGTCCTCTCAGAACTGCTTTTACCCCAGTGATATTGCTATTCCACAGCCATGTGGCCGTGCACATGTTTGACTGTGAGTGTGAACAATTGTGCGTGTGTTTGGAAATGTGTAAGCAAATCATGTGTGCTTGCATGTATTATGCAGTGTTGTTTTCTACTTGATTAAATGAACACGTCTATGTGCGTGGGTCTGACTGTTGGTGTGGCACATCTGCGTTTGTTAATCCGGTCCACAGAGCTGTATGAACTCAAGGCTGCTTTGATTTCATACCTGGCCAGCACACGCAATACTTCCTCTCAAGCATTTCACACTTTACGTAATCAACAAATCACAGTGAATAGCTGTTTGTTGTTTCTGTTTTCTTGGCACAGTTTCTTGGTATTCTTGGTATTCATTGTCCAAGTCTGTTGAAGTATATGTACACTGCCATTCAAAAGCTTGGGGTCAGTAATATTTTTTTTGAAATATTTTTTTATTCATCAAAAGTGTCAGTGAAGACATTTAGAAAGAATGTTACAAAACAATCTATTTCAAATAAATGCCATTCTTTTGAAGTTTCTATTCATCAAAGAATAGTGAAAAAATTTATCTTTGGTTCCAAAAAAATATTAGGCAGCACAACTCTTATAAAATTTATAATAATAATAACAAATGTTACTTGAGTACCAATCCAGTGAAAACTGGAATAATGGCTGATAAAGATTCAGCTTTGCCAACACAGGAATAAATTAAAAATGTTAAAATATTATAATATATTATTAAATCATGCAACACTGAGGACTGGAGTAATGATGCTGCAAATTCAGCTTTGCATCACAGAAATAAATTAAATGTAAAAATATATTCAAATAGAAAAGTTATTTAAAATTGTAATATTACTTGACAGTATTACTTTTTTTAATGTATCAAATAAATGCAGCCTTGGTGAATATAAGATAATTCATTCAAAAACATTAAAAAATCTTACCAAACCAAACTTTTGAACGGTATACAGTGGTGGCCAAAATTGTTAGAACACTTGGCATGTTTAAGAGGTTTCAGTTGTTTTTGTTGAATTGGCCATTACAATATCCACAAAACAAACTATTGCCAGGACTACCTGCGACGTAAGGAATCTGCTGGAACATTGAAAATGATGGACTGTTCCCCTCAAAGTCCGCACCTCAACCCCATCAAGCAAATTTGGGTTCGAGTTGGAAAATAAACTGGACAGATCTATTGCACATTCAAAGGAAAGCCTTTGACTTGAGTTGCAAAAAGGCATGGGATAACATTAGTGTTGAAGTTATCAGGAAATATATTGCCAGAGAGATGTGCTGTAATTGCTGCAAAAGGTGGACATACCAAATATTTAAGTTAAAAGTAGATAAAAACAGTACGACTCACTTCATCTGATATTTGTTGTGCTCAGAGCAACCATCTGCATGTTTCATGAACATTATAAAATAAAAAGGTCAATATTTTCAAATCAGTCAGGTGTTCTAACAATTTTGGCCACCACTGTATGATTCAGTATAGGGCTGAAACGATTCCTCGAATACCTCGAGTAACTCGAATACAAAAAATCATCGATGCAAATGGCTTCGTTTAGTCCATTTACTGTAACTACACACGGAACACCGTGTTTCCCCACGGACCATTATTACTGACGCACAACCAGATAAACGCTGGACCGTATGCTGCGTTCAAGTCCTCCTGGGACGTTCGTACTTACGAGTTGACAAGTCGTAATTACGACGTCAGGCACGTTCAAGTCAGTTTAGTCGGCACAAGATGGCGGTGTACCTTCTTTTAATAAATTACAAGAAAATACAACAGGG
>NW_015629037.1:274259-276537 GCF_001515625.1 Sinocyclocheilus rhinocerous
GTGAGTTGAGTCATGTATGACTGTTCGCTGAGTGCTTTAACCACTGAGTCAGTCAATTACTGTAATTTCCTCTTTTATGTTAAGCCTTGTACTGATTTCTCCTTTCACTTTCCTCTCAGGTACTCAGTTGAGGGCTTTCTTGATAAGAACAAGGACCCGCTTTTCCAGGATTTCAAGCGACTGATGTACAACAGGTAGTAGTTTGAAGACTTCAACATTCCTTTCATTGAAATAATCAATGTAATCCAAAAAATGAATATTCTGTCCTCATTTTTTCACCCTTGTGTCTTTTAAAACCAAACCTCTATGGCTTTTTTGTGGACAAAAATGCACCTTAAAATAGTCTGTATTAGTGGACAAACTGGCCTGTAAGGTAAGAAATGACTAGTACTACTTCAAATGTCATACAGTGACCCCAAAAAACATTTGTACACTTAAGCCACACTTAAATATGTATAAATGTCATTGTATTAAATAAAATGTCAAACCAGATGGCATCTGCACACAAATGCTGCTGGAGCTTTTCTTCAAACTAATTTCACTTTCTGAGCCATTATTACAACAACTTTTAAGCAACTAGTGTCAGGGTATTTTTAGTGGATGTATGGAGCTCAGAAAAATGTCTTTCTTTTAAATAAATGCCACTTGGTTTGATGAATGTTATATAATGCTGTCTTGTGTGTGTGTGTACCTGGTATTTATCACGTTATGGGGACCAAACCCCATAAAACATGGAAACACAACATGTGTGTGTGTGTGTGTATGTGTGTGTGTGTGTGTGTGTTAAAGAACACTTTAAGTGTCTGAAAAAAATTGGGGATCACTTTATTTAGGTTCCACTTAAACCCTTTATTCATCATATTTTAACGTAATCCACACCGATTATTTTTCATGCACATCCGTATCTTATGATTTTTGTTAATTTATATAAAAAAGTCAGCTGAGCCCATTATGTTAAAAATGTTAAATTCTCACAAATTGGTGTGATGGGGCCATTGTGGAACATTATGTCTGCAAGAGCATATGTTTTAGAATTAAGCATGAATTTAATCTGGGTTTAATCTACACAACTACCCCTTTAATACTCTTTACTGTGAAAAGATGAAATAGGGGTCTCTCAGAATAGCTCAGGTAATCTCTTATGTAGACGTGCTGAAAAATGTAATCTCTCTAATGGAGATACTGTTTGTATTTGATAAAGCAGTTAACAGTAGAGGAAAACCTGCTAAATCCTAATTTAGTGTGGAGTCATAGGTGACTCTCCTCTCCTCTCCTCTCCTCTCCTCTTAAAGAATTTGTGACATTTGGTGCTGTTATTTTGGGATGACCCAATGCATCCATGATAGTTTCTGTGTCTTCCGGGCTGCACGTGTTTGTGTGGTAAAGTGGGGCTGCATCAGGGGCAGCTTGTGCTTTTTTAGGTCACAGTAAAGGACTGGCTGCCCTTCCTCTGGTCCTGTGGGGACACCTGTACCTCATCTGACCGCTCACCCCATCCATCCTGACTTCACATGCTCTCTACACTGTAAAAATTAATATGTGTGGTTGTTACCAAAGAGCTTCTACCTGATATGAACCTCAAAATTACTTTTGTTCTTAAAGGGATAGTTCACCCCAAAATGAAAATTCTGTCATTAATTACTCACCCTCATGTCGTTCCACATCTGTAAGACCTTCATTCATCTTCGGATCACAAATTAAGATATTTTTGATGGAATCTGAGAGCTCTCTGACCCTCCATAGACTTCTCCCTCCACAACTTCAATTTTGCGAAGCTACGAGAATACTTTTTGTGCGCAGAAAAACAAAAATAACATAATTCTTCTTCTCTGAGTTACGTCTTCCACCATTTTGGAGAGTACCCAAGAGTGTAATCTACGTAATCAGCGTTGTTTACGTTCGGGGAGGGGAAGCTCATGCATGAATGTAATCGGCGTAATCAGCGTTGTTTAAGCTTAGGGTAAAGCGTGCGTATGTGTTGTGATACTCTCCAAAATGGCAGAAGACAGTAACTCAGGGGAATAAAGTCGTTATTTTTGTTTTCTTTGCGCATACAAAAAGTATTCTCGTAGCTTTGCAAAATTGTAGTTGAGCCACTGATGTCACATGGACTATTTTACCGATGTCCTTGCTACGTTTCTGGGTCTGGGAACATTGCAGTTGCATTGCTGTCTACAGAGGGTCACAGAGCTCTCAGATTTTATCAAAAATATCTTAATTTGTGTTCCGAAGATGAACGAAGGTCTTATGGGTTTGGAACGACATGAGGGTGAGTAAT
>NW_015629037.1:276562-280670 GCF_001515625.1 Sinocyclocheilus rhinocerous
GCCTGGCGTCAGACTGCTCCGCCCAGTCTGACTGCCGGGGGTGCTGGAGGATACTCAACCAGGGTTCGCCATCCGAGAAACTTACGGGAGGAGGAAAAAGGCGCTCGCATCCCCGGGTGAGGGAGAATGGCGTAGCAAGCATGACACCGGCCAGCTCTTCCCGCACGGCTCGCCTTGGGATTGGTACACCAAGGTGATGGCATCCACTATCCAGTGGGCCAACCTCTGCTTGAAGACAGCCTTCCCTTTCTGCTGACCTCCGTAGCAGACAAAGAACTGCTCAGAGCTTCTGAAACTCCTGGTGCGGTCCATGTATATGCGCAGCGCTCTTACGGGACACGGCAACGCCAAGGCTGGATCTGCCTCCTCCGAGGGCAGTGCTTGCAGGTTCACCACCTGATCGCGAAAAGGCGTGGTGGGAACCTTGGGCATGTATCCAGGCCGGGGTCTCAGGACAATGTGAAAGTAGGCCGGCCCGAACACAAGGCACTCTTCGCTTACCAAAAATGCTTGGCGGTCCCCGACCCTCTTGATGGAAGTGAGTGTGGTCAGGAGCGCTGTCTTAGCAGACAGGAATTTAAGCTCGACTGAATACAGAGGCTCAAAGGGATCCCTCTGAAGTCCAGCCATGACGATAGAGAGATCCCAGGAGGGCACCAGGGGTGACCTAGGAGGATGTAACCTTCTGGCACCCCTCAGGAACCTGACGATGAGATTGTGCTTCCCCTGTGACCGGCTGTCCACTGCATCATGATGGGCTGCAATAGCAGCCACATACACTTTCAAGGTGGAGGGTGACAGCCTACACTCCAACCTCTCTTGCAGGAAGGAAAGCACTACTCGAATCGTGCATCTTCAGGGGTCTTCTCGGCGAGAAGAACACCAGTTTGTGAACAGACTCCACTTCAGTGCATAAGCTTGCCTCGTAGAGGGAGCTCTAGCCTGAGTGATGGTGTCCACCACTGCCTGCGGCAAATCAAGTCTGCCGCGTCCCATCCAGGAGCCACACATGGAGGTTCCAAAGATCTGGACGCGGGTTCCACATGGTGCCGAGCCCCTGAGAAAGGAAATCCTTCCTCAGAGGGATGCGCTAGGGAGGGGCTGTCGCGAGGAGCATGTGTTCCTGAAACCAGGTCCGGGTGGGCCAGTACGGCGCAATCAGCAGGACCTGTTCCTCGTCCTCCCTGACCTTACACAGTGTCTGTGCAAGGAGGCTCACTGGGGGAAACGCATATTTGCGTAGAGCCCGAGGCCAGCTGTGTGCCAGTGTGTCCGTGCCGAGGGGGGCCTCGGTCAGGGAGTAATACAGCTGGCAGTGGTAGGACTCATGGGAAGCAAACAGGTCTACCTGTTTGCTTCCCATGAGAAAACAACTCCAGGCAGTTGATGTGCCAAAGCCAACAACTCCAGGCAGTTGATGTGCCAAAGCAGTCGAGGCCCCATCCAGGAACCCGAGGCTGCCTGCCCGTTGCATGTAGCACCCTAGCCCGTACTGGAGGCATCAACAACATGCCGGGACACTTGTTCTTAGGGCACCCCGGCCCGTGGAAAAGCAAGGTCCGACCAGGGGCTGAATGAGCGGCGACACATTGATGTGATGGTCACACAATATGTCCTGTGCATGCCCATCTCGGGACTCGGGAGTGTAACCAGTGCTGAAGTGGTTTCATATGAAGCAACCCGAGCGGCATGACTGCGGATGCCATATGCCCCAGGAGCCTCTGAAATTGTTTCAGCGGAACCACCGTCCTGCCTCTGAAGGAACTCGTTGGTGAGATGCGCTGTCATACTCACAGAGTCCAACTCCACAACGAGAAAAGAGATCCTCTGCACCGGGGACAGTTTGCTCTTTTCCCAGTTGACCCGAAGACCCAACTGGCTGAGGTGCCGGAGCACCAGGTTCCTGTGATCGCACAACTGCTCTATTGACCGGGCCATGATGAGCCAGTCGTTGAGATAGTTGAGGATCCTGATGCCCTCTTCCCGTAATGGGGCAAGGGCACCCTCCGTGACTTTCATAAAGACACGGGGGAACAGGGAAAGCCCGAAGGGGAGGACCCTGTACTGCCATGCCCGACCCTCGAACGCAAACCATAGGAACGGTCTGTGTCGAGGAAGCGTCTCAGACTGCCACCGAAGTCTCGACAACGCCACTGAACTTGGGAGGTCACCTGGCGAACTGAATCGCATAGCCGAGTCGAATTGTGTGGATGAACCAGCGAGACTGGCTGGGCAGCGCAAGCCATGCCCCCAGACAAGTGGCACCAAAGGAACAATAGACGTACCCGCGGTAGTGCAGCGGAGGGAAGTAGAGCTGGATGGTACAGAAGGCATCGTGTTCTGACTCATCCCCGCAGAACTCCCTAAGTCCCCGGGGGGACTGGCCAGAGATGTGTGGAGAGGCAACAAAACAGAAACAAAACAAAACAAAAGATTCTCCGCCCGGCCCTCCTCCGGAGGAAGGAGCGGCGTTGTCCTCGCCGTCTCCTGAGAAAGAGCAGCTTCTCACATCTCCGGGTTGCCCATGTCAGGGCCGCTTTGTCGCCTTCCTGGACGATTTTGGGGCCGGCTGGGACACGGGGGCGCCGCGCTCCTGCGAAAGGCTCGACGTGCCGGCCTAGATGTTGCTTCAGCATGGGGTGGAGCAGCTCTGGAGGACGCAGGAGGGCGCCCACGGCGACGAGCAGACTGAGGCCTGGCCCACGGGGCAGCGGTGGCTGGTGGTGCATCATGCCGGGGCAAGATGTGTTGGATGGCCTCAGTCTGCTTCTGCCGCTCGGCCCTCCTCCGGAGGAAGGAGCGGCGTTGTCCTCGCCGTCTCCTGAGAAAGAGCAGCTTCTCACATCTCCGGGTTGCCCGTGTCAGGGCCGCTTTGTCGCCTTCCTGGACGATTTTGGAGCCGGCTGGGGCACGGGGGGCGCCGCACTCCTGCGAAAGGCTCGACGTGCCGGCCTAGATGTTGCTTCAGCACGGGGTGGAGCAGCTCTGGAGGACGCAGGAGGGCGCCCACGGCGACGAGCAGACTGAGGCCTGGCCTGCGGGGCAGCGGTGGCTGGTGGTGCATCATGCCGGGGCAAGATGTGTTGGATGGCCTCAGTCTGCATCTGCACTGCCGAGAACTGCTGGGCAAAGCCCTCAACAGTGTCGCCGAGCAGCCCAGCCTGGGAGATGGGAGCGTCGAGAAAGCGTGCTTTGTCGATGTCTTTCATCCCTGCCAGGTTGAGTCTTGGACCACCAGAGTGGACATCGCCTTCCCGAGGAGGGGAAAGTCAGTCGCTGAGCGCAGCTCCTGCATCAACCTCGGGTCGGTGCTACCCTCGTGCATTTGTTTTAGCGCCTTGGCGAGCCGACGACAGCTTACAGGCTTTGGACAGGAGATGCGGACGATTCCTCCAAGTGGCAGTGTTTTGCGGGCACAGGTGCACTGCAGCCGCTTTCTCCACCTGGGGAATGTTAACGTACCCCCTAGCTGCACGGTGCAGTCTTGATGAAGTGAGCTTTACGCTTCCAGGAAAGGTCAGGGAGAAAAAGTCCCTTTAATTCTTTGCAAATTGTGTAGCTTTTACATAATGATACTTTCTATTATTGCAGCAGTTGGCTTTCTGTTATTATTAGTACAACTAACAGCTTTGAACCATAATCATATAATTTCATGTTGCCTTCATTAAATCATTGTTATTGGCTACTAAGCAAACCTTTTTGGTCAGCTGCAGTTCAATAGCGCACCTTTGAGGCCTTTGGTAAATGCTTTTATTTGGCAGTTTCTGCAAATGATATGAAATTACATTTTTCATACAGGAGCCATACTATGTGCGGTGTATAAAACCGAATGAGGTGAAGTCCCCCCTGCTGTTTGATGATGGTCGCTGCCAGCACCAAGTGGCGTACCTGGGACTGCTGGAGAATGTGCGTGTGCGTCGAGCTGGATTTGCCTACAGACAGCCTTATGCACGCTTTCTGCAGAGGTGAGAAATTACAGTTTAGATCAGTGGTTCTCAACCATTTTGATTCCAAGGGTCTTCACTGTCCAAGACAATATTTAGAGGCCCCCATAATATTTCTGGTTCTTCTGCTGTAATAACCACAATGTTTGTATTTTAGTATTACT
>NW_015629037.1:280740-299487 GCF_001515625.1 Sinocyclocheilus rhinocerous
CTTCTTCTTAGAGAACTTAGCAGCCGGATGCGACATTGGGGGCGTCGCTCTCCTGCGTGGGGCTCGACGCGCCGGCCTTGATGTAGTCTCAGCGCGGGGCGGAGCCGGAGTGGAGGACGCAGGAGGGCGCCCACGGCGACGAGCAGACTGAGGCCTGGCCCACGGGGCAGCGGTGGCTGGTGGTGCATCATGCCGGGGCAAGATGTGTTGGATGGCCTCAGTCTGCTTCTGCACTGCCGAGAACTGCTGGGCAAAGCCCTCAACAGTGTCGCCGAGCAGCCCAGCCTGGGAGATGGGAGCGTCGAGAAAGCGTGCTTTGTTGATGTCTTTCATCCCTGCCAGGTTGAGTCTTGGACCACCAGAGTGGACATCGCCTTCCTGAGGGACTGCGCCGTGACTTTCGTCGCCCGGAGGGCAAAGTCAGTCGCTGAGCGCAGCTCCTGCATCAACCTCGGGTCGGTGCTACCCTCGTGCATTTGTTTTAGTGCCTTGGCTTGGTGTACTTGCAGGATAGCCATGGCATGCAGGGCAGAGGCAGCCTGGCCCGCAGCACTGTAAGCTTTGGCCATGAGAGCGGCCGTCAGCTTACAGGATTTGGACGGGAGACGAGGACGAATCCTCCAAGTGGCGGCGTTTTGCAGGCACAGGTGCACTGCAACCGCTCTCTCCACCTGGGGAATGTCGACGTACCCCCTGGCCGCCCCGCCATCGAGGGTAGTGAGGACGGAGGAGGGAGACGGAGCGGATTCTGGCCATAAAAGGGGCCGTCCACGACTTCGTCAGCTCCTTCTTTTAGGAAATCTGCTCTTTCAGTTGAAGTGCCCAGGGGAATCGCTGGAGACAGGGACACCGCTGTTCGCACCGTAACGCCAACCAGAACAGCTTCCAGACAGATGATGAAATGGCTTTGTGGAGATTAAACATGTTCATCCACTCGGCTCCGAAGCAAAAATCTGAAGAGTGGATGCACCTGCCGCCTATTTATACTCGTATGCACGGGGAGTGGCTCAGGTATGCAAAATCCACTAGCCAAAATTCATTGGCGTTTTCTCTTAAATAGTGCTGGTAGCTGGTGAACCAAAATGAAAATATTCTATTAAATTAGTATTTCTATAAAGATACACTATACAATGGTACCACATAGAATGTGCTATTTCAGTCAAAAATGCATTTTGTTCACTAGGCACCTAGAATAAAAAGTAGGTGCTAAATGCACTGAAACATCTGACAAATGCATAATGTAATAAATATAAATAAAATTCTGAAATAAATTCTGACCTTTATCTTCATGCTCAGGTACAAGATGACCTGTGAATACACCTGGCCTAATCACCTGATGAGCTCTGACCAGGAGGCTGTGGAGGCCATCGTGAACCAGCACGGCTTTGAGGACGATGTAGCGTACGGCCACACCAAGCTCTTCGTGAGAACACCTCGCACACTCTTTACACTGGAGCAAGAGAGAGCCGCACTCATCCCCATACTAGTGCTCTTCTTACAGAAGGTGACAGACACTCTCTTTTCACTTTTCCCTCTCTAGCTGTCAGTTTCCTGGGGCGCTTTAGGTCTCTGTCTATCAACATTGTTTATTGTTGTTCTTGAGACTGTACCTCTGCTTCTTCCTGTCTTTCTCCTCCTCCTCTTTCATTTCTCGGTTTTCTTGCTCTTTGTAGCTGCCTCAATCATTCTTGACTCCTTAAGTTTTTTTTATGTGTTCAGAGGTGATATGACAGTGGAGTGGGATCATAACACCTAGACAGCAGCTCCCTCTGCACCTCCACTTCAGTCAGTCTTTACAACCTCATACATTTGATCTTGCTGAGCAGAAATCTATATTTACGTTCTCGTCTACATGTTTTATTGTTTATGGGAAACCATTTCTACTCAAAGCCGATATAAATATATCTGTATATATGTAAAGCAATGTTTATTTGCACTTAGGAATGTTATAAACCAATATTTATTTGTATGGGATGTACAGTACATGTTGATTTAAATCTGCTTTGAACAATTATAGTTGGCTCATACATGAGGATATGAATATAAATATATCTGCTCATTATTTCTAGGTTTTCCCACTCATTCATCCGGTGTGTAGGCTGTATGTGACTCTAATAACAGTGATTGTGATAATGATTATGATTGGTGGATTATTCTTGTTGCATTCAATTATTCATCTGCATTGCGAGTTGCCCTGATTTCACTTCTGTCCCACTTAATGCTGCCTGACTTAAACTAAAGGACAACTTAGTCAAAACTCAGCAGGTGCAGGTGCCATGTTTCTGTCCACCTGACCGTCTCACTTACTCACTCACTCATTTATTCCCTGAATCATTCACTCACTCAATAGTTTATTCATGAATCATGTGATCACTCACTAATTTATTTACTGAATTATTCAATCCTTCACCCAATCACTCACTCACTCAATTTAGTAAATCATCTGATCATTCACTAACTCAGCCATTTATTCACTGTATCATTTGATCATTCACTGAGTAATTTATTCACTGAATCATTTGATCACTCACTTACTCATTTATTCACTGAATCATTTGATCACACACTTACTCATTTATTCACTGAATCATTCGATCATTCATTCACTGATTTATTCATTGAATCAGTTGATCATTCACTCATTTGTTCACTAAATCATTTGATCATTCACTCACACATTTACTTAACCATTCACTCACTCACTCATTTATTCACTGAATCATTCGATCATTAATTCCCTCACTCACTCACTCACTCACTCATTTATTCACTGTATCATTTGATCATTCACTCAGTAATTTATTCACTGAATCATTTGATCACTCACTTATTTTTTCAGTAAATCACTCTATCAGTCATTTACTCATTTATTCACTGAATCATTTGATCAGTGGAGGCCATCGTGAACCAGCACGGCTTTGAGGACGATGTAGCGTACGGCCACACCAAACTCTTCGTGAGAACACCTCGCACACTCTTTACACTGGAGCAAGAGAGAGCCGCACTCATCCCCATACTAGTGCTCTTCTTACAGAAGGTGACAGACACTCTCTTTTCACTTTTCCCTCTCTAGCTGTCAGTTTCCTGGGGCGCTTTAGGTCTCTGTCTATCAACATTGTTTATTGTTGTTCTTGAGACTGTACCTCTGCTTCTTCCTGTCTTTCTCCTCCTCCTCTTTCATTTCTCGGTTTTCTTGCTCTTTGTAGCTGCCTCAATCATTCTTGACTCCTTAAGTTTTTTTTATGTGTTCAGAGGTGATATGACAGTGGAGTGGGATCATAACACCTAGACAGCAGCTCCCTCTGCACCTCCACTTCAGTCAGTCTTTACAACCTCATACATTTGATCTTGCTGAGCAGAAATCTATATTTACGTTCTCGTCTACATGTTTT
This sequence comes from Sinocyclocheilus rhinocerous, assembly GCF_001515625.1. Lineage (NCBI taxonomy): Eukaryota > Metazoa > Chordata > Actinopteri > Cypriniformes > Cyprinidae > Sinocyclocheilus > Sinocyclocheilus rhinocerous. The sequence continues at coordinate 284,133 of NW_015629037.1, forward strand.
ATTGTTTATGGGAAACCATTTCTACTCAAAGCCGATATAAATATATCTGTATATATGTAAAGCAATGTTTATTTGCACTTAGGAATGTTATAAACCAATATTTATTTGTATGGGATGTACAGTACATGTTGATTTAAATCTGCTTTGAACAATTATACTTGGCTCATACATGAGGATATGAATATAAATATATCTGCTCATTATTTCTAGGTTTTCCCACTCATTCATCCGGTGTGTAGGCTGTATGTGACTCTAATAACAGTGATTGTGATAATGATTATGATTGGTGGATTATTCTTGTTGCATTCAATTATTCATCTGCATTGTGAGTTGTCCTGATTTCACTTCTGTCCCACTTAATGCTGCCTGACTTAAACTAAAGGACAACTTAGTCAAAACTCAGCAGGTGCAGGTGCCATGTTTCTGTCCACCTGACCGTCTCACTTACTCACTCACTCATTTATTCCCTGAATCATTCACTCACTCAATAGTTTATTCATGAATCATGTGATCACTCACTAATTTATTTACTGAATTATTCAATCCTTCACCCAATCACTCACTCACTCAATTTAGTAAATCATCTGATCATTCACTAACTCAGTTATTCACTGAATCTTCTAATAATTCATTCATTCACTCGCTCACTCATTTATTTACTGAATCATTTGGTCATTAATTCCCTCACTTACTCACTCACTCACTCATTTATTCACTGTATCATTTGATCATTCACTCAGTAATTTATTCACTGAATCATTTGATCACTCACTTATTTTTTCAGTAAATCACTCTATCAGTCATTTACTCATTTATTCACTGAATCATTTGATCATTCACTTGCTCACACATTTATTCACTGAATCATTCGATCATTCAGTCACTCATTTATTCATTGAATCAGTTGATCATTCACTCATTTGTTCACTAAATCATTTGATCATTCACTCACACATTTACTTAACCATTCACTCACTCACTCATTTATTCACTGAATCATTCGATCATTAATTCCCTCACTTACTCACTCACTCACTCATTTATTCACTGTATCATTTGATCATTCACTCAGTAATTTATTCACTGAATCATTTGATCACTCACTTATTTTTTCAGTAAATCACTCTATCAGTCATTTACTCATTTATTCACTGAATCATTTGATCATTCACTTGCTCACACATTTATTCACTGAATCATTCGATCATTCAGTCACTCATTTATTCATTGAATCAGTTGATCATTCACTCATTTGTTCACTAAATCATTTGATCATTCACTCACACATTCACTAAACCATTTAATCACTCACTCTCTCATTTATTCACTGAATCATTTGATCATTCACTCAATTATTCACTGAATCTTCTAATCACTCACTCACTCATTTATTCACTGAATCATTTTGATCATTCACTCACTCGTTTATTCAATAATTCATTCTGTCATTCATTCATTGTACTCATATATTCAATCAATTGTGAATAAACAGACCTTTATCTTTCTCACTCTGCCATATAACTCATTGCACCTTGTAAACTTCATTCTATCAGCTGTCATATCTTTCATAGTTGTTTATTTGAGTTACTGTACATTAGTCACACTTCAATACTCCTAAACCCAATTTGCATTCTTTTTTTCCTTTTATTTTCCTTATGAATGCTAAACAGTATGTTAGATATAATAAAACTCTTCCCAACAGTATATAGCTGCCTCTATGCCCACTGCCTGCATCATTCTATCCAAAATAAGGGAATAATTTGGTTGCTCACACAATATTATTGGGTGAAATTGAATATTTGTGTATTTTAAATTAGATGGAACTATTTTACATCAGTCAAATACTGAATAAAATGGGCATATTTTATATTAATATATAAATTACACTTTTAAATTACAGTATCTTCAAAGTGTTTCGCTCACATTCATTCAACCTGTATATATGTTTTTCTGCAGGTTTGGAGAGGTGCATTAGCACGTATGCGATGTAGGAAAATAAGGGCTATATATACCATAATGGCATATTATAAATGCTATAAGGTGAAGGCTCACTTCTGGGAAGTGGAGAGACGTTTTACCAACGTTCGAAACATGGCTGACTACGGGAAGAGTGTGGAGTGGCCGACACCGCCTGCGGCCCTGGTGCAGTTCCACAGAATCACACAACACCTTTACCGCCGGTAATACCATGACTTCATGATTTTATGTTTTTTTCTTAACCGTTTGGCCTTCCTCTCATGCTTTCACTGCCTCTCTCTTAGATGGTGGGCCCGGCAGCTGATTAAAAACATCCCCCCATCTGACATGGCGGAGGTGAGGGCAAAAGTAGCTGCTCTGTCAGCTCTGAGCGGGGAGAGAGTGGACTGGGGCTACAGCCGTGCCTGGGAGAGAGACTATTTGGCCAGTGTGAGTTTTTCATTAGGTTATTCATTTAGAACTTTCACTTTGTATTTTTACATAGTATGCAGGATTTTTACATTGATTAAGCTTATTAAAGTTTTCAGTTTAATAAATTTAAATTAGTTTCTACTACACAAATCAATCTGTTCGACTGGTGTAGTCTTTGGCATATACATATCTATGGTTTAAACAGCCATTCAGATTTTTGTATTCACAGTGTTCATCACAGCACCAAATACTTAAATATTTAGACTTAATACCGTGATAATACCATATACCATGATAAAAGCATTTGCAATTAATCGCAACATGAAAATTTCATACCGTCATATGCCTAGTCCTGGCATACTTATGCTGATAATGCTGGTTTGATGCTGCTTTAACTAACCAAACTGGTTGACTGTCTGGAGAATATAGTTAACCAAAGGGTTAACCAAAAAATGTACTCATGCTCATGTTGTTCCAAAGCTTTATTTCTTCTTGAGAATTTTTTTTTAGACTTTTCTCGATATAAACTGTTTTATCTGTTGTTGTTTTTTTTGTTTTTTTTACATTTTTCTTTGCATATTCTTTGACATTTTCAAGGACGAGCAAAAAAAAAATCTCTCTTGAACTAAAATCCATGAAACAAGTCCATGTGCTCTATACAGTATTCGAAGAAGAGCTTTCTTTTCTTTCTAAGAATTCTGTAGGATTTTTTCTCAGCAACATTTATTGTGACTTCTGTATTTCACAACACATGTTTTTAGCGCTCACAAAATGCATGAATGCTCGTTCCTGTCGTCGCAGTTTATATCGGCTATAACAGATGAGCTTTCAAAGACCTTTGAAGTTTTCAGGTCATCTAAATGAGTCAAAAGCTTATTTATGAAGCGCTGTTGAGAATCTGTTGTTGCAGATAAGGTGTCATGTCTGTTTGACGCATTAGTGGAGTGGGCTGGTGACGATGATGACAGTGTTTTTAAACCCGTCATGCATTGATTTGAATTGATATCAAGGAAACCATGGAAGCATAAGTGTGCTTGTTGTTTGTGTTGCTTGTGTGACTAAGCTTCTCAGAATTTTGTGTCATAAATCCAGTAATGCGTCTCTCCACTGCAGGCAAAAGACTCTCCTCTGACGAGCACCAACTTTGTGCGCATCACTAAAGAGCTGAAGAACAAAGACCCATACAGCCAGGTCCTCTTTTCATGCTCTGTCAGGATGGTAGGTTTTTTTACATTTAAATTTCCCTGTTATTAAATGACAAAAACTGTGCATTTGTATTGCTAAAGCATTTGCAGGGTATAGCTGAACTAAGAAATAATGTAAAATAACAATGGCGGGAAAAAAGGAATAAACTGTGAAAAAGCAAACAGAAATAAAGTAAAATAATCTAAAATAACTGAGCAAAGTAAATAAGTAATATTGACAAAGTAAATAACAATAGTGCAAGTGGAGTAAATAAGCATTATCTAAAAAATAAAATAACAATAGTGTGACTGGAGTAAATAAGCAATATTATCAAATAAAATAAAATAATAGTGTGAAAGGAGTAAACAAGCAATATTATCATATAAAATAAAATCACAATAGTGTAAATTGAGTAAATAAGCAATATTATCATATAAAATAACAATAGTGTGACTGGAATAAATAAGCAATATTATCAAATAAATTAACAATAGTGTGACTGGAGTAAATAAGCAATATTATCAAATAAATTAACAATAGTGTGACTGGAGTAAATAAGCAATATTATCAAATAAATTAACAATAGTGTGACTGGAATAAATAAGCAAATAACAATAGTGTGATTGGAGTAAACAAGCAATATTATCAAATAAAATAAAAAAAACAATAGTGTGATTGGAGTAAACTAGCAATGTTAACAAATAAAGTAAAATTCCAACAGTGAGATTATACAAGCAATGTTATAAATAAAATAAAATTAAATTAAATTAAAAAATGTGTAATAGTGTGAATTATATAATCAAGCAAGATTAGCAAATAAACAAAATAACAATAGTGCAAATGGAATAAAGAAGCAATATTATCAAATAAAATAAAATAATAGTTGGATTGAGTTAACTACCAGTGTTAACAAATAAAGTAAAATTCCAACAGTGAGATTAGAGTATCGAAGCAATGTTATAAAATAAAATAAAATAAATGATTAATAGTGTGAATGAAAATCAAGCAATATTAGCAAATAAAACAAAATAACATTAGTGCAAATGGAGTAAACAAGCAATGTTAGCAAATAAAATAACAATGTGAAGGAGTGAGCAAACAATACTAAAAAAGTAAAATAAGAGTATGAATGGAGTAAATAAGTACTATTAACAGAAAAACATTAATAGGAATGCAAAACAAAATAAGATTAAATTATGAGGAGTGAACCAAGAAAAAAAAGTAACATACAGTTAATATGTAGGATAAACATGACAAAACGATAGTCTTTCTCTCTCTCTCACACACACACACACACACACCCTCTTTCACCAAACTCCAAGTCTTATTCACTTTCTCATTTTCTCACTCATGTCATGAGCGCCTCTGACCGTAGCCAACATGGAGATCACAAGCACAGCCGAGTGCTCAGTGTTTGACTGCCTTGAGCAAAGACTGTAATACACACTCTCTATCATACCACTGCAGCTATAGATGCTGCTACCAGTGGTCCAGTTTATCTTCCCTTCCCAGCGAGACTCAACCACACCACCAACCCAAATTCACAAGCTATTTTTAAAGGCAGGAACATGCAGTACAATAGAGGAGCAGTACATAAACATACCAACGGTGCTGATGCAAAGGTTGCTCATGAATTTCAAGCCCTGAATATCATTGTAACTTATAATTGTAGTCAAGCTCAGACAGAGGAAGCTAGTTCCCCTAATTTCTGCTTTTTTTCTCTCCTGATCTCTCTTTTCTCCAGCTCAACTGGTTCAACAACACAAAGGACAGAGCTCTACTCATCACAGACAAGCATATCTACAGGCTGGAGCCCAAAAAACACTTTAAAGTGCAAAAACGAATATCACTTGATTCAGTAAGTATTTCAGGCATATGAACACCCAATCACACACACTTTTACATGCATATCACTCTTAGAAATAAAGGGTCCAAAAAGGGGGGTTTCGGAGCATTTTTATGCAAGAACCATTTTTGGTTTCCCAAAGAACTTAAATGAAAACTATTCTTAAGAGTGTGAAATGAAGCCTCAAAAACAAAGCAGACATGTCTTGGTATCTGTCATTGTCTGGGTTTTGTTTTTGTTTTATGTAACTGTGCAATGTGGGTCAGTGCATCTGTCTGCTGCAGACTCGCTGTCTCCTGACTCTCCGTAGCATGTGTCCCTTGTCTTTAGCTTATGGATTTTTGCCTACAACTACCAACTGGTCTCTCTTATTAGATGACAGCACTAATGCTCCATATGACCAGCCACATCAGATGGTTTAACAGGGTCATTCACAAACTTCTGGCTGCGTCGGAGTGAATTCAGTGACCAGAACAGTCTGTGTGTGAGTTGTCTGACCTACATTCTGTCTACGTTCTCAGATGCGATACAGTGAGAGAGGGATTTGGACACACAGTGCAGCACTGCAGTCTGAGCTCCACTTCACAATCACATACACACACATTAAACCTGCCATTTTTACCATATCTGTATGTTTCACACGTCTCTAGCGGAAGCAGGACCAGACGTCTCAGAGAGCGAGAGATAGAGATAAGCGATTGGGCAGTTCAGCAAGAGCTGCAGTATAGCACTGAATCATGCCAATTATGCACACATACTCTTTAACACATAATTTCCATGCTACAGCTGTCATTATGATGTTTACAGATTTGAATATTCAAAAGATAGCAGAATAGCGCAAAAAAAAAAAAAAAGTTTGTATACTGCTAAGTCAATCTCACAAAAATCCTATTTCACCCCAAATTCTAAGAAAGATAATACATAAAAATGCACAAAGGAAATAAAGCTTATTTTAAGGAGCATCGTGATTATTTGCAATTTATACATTATTTTGATGACAGTTAAGCACATTTATCCCTATAATTCTCATTAGTGTAATGCATCTGGACATTTCACTTTTTAAATTCTTTTTTTAATTTTCATTATTCTCAGTGGTGATTCTCAAATAATGTGTTGTATCAATCAACCAACCACATGCAATTTAGTATATGGATGTAACTGTGGTAGTTTTTATTATTATTATTATTATTATTATTATTATAAGGATATTGTTTTGTGACAGCCCAGAACATTGTGGTTTTAATCTAATTTCACCACAGACTGACGCACTACGCTCTGCGTGGCACAGGGGGCTGATCGTGTCAGCTGATATTCTAGAGCAGCAGACACAGACAGGGCAACCCTACAGCCCGTTCACAATTATTATGATAACTATAACCATAACTATATTGTATTTTGTATTTGTTCAGGGCTACGTTTCCCAAAAGCATCGTAAACCTAAGTTTAATGTAGCTCCATTGGTGACAAGGGTCCTACGATCAACTTAGGCTTACAATGCTTTTGGGAAAAGCAGCCTCGTTTATTATAATCATATGTGCAGTTAAATGTGTTATTAAAACATCATCCTTATACACTACCATTCAAACGTTTGCAGTAAGTAATGTCAATGTTGTTATACAGAAAGGATGCATTAAATCAATCTGTTTATTAAAGGGGTCATATGATGCGATTTCAATTTTTCCTTTCTCTTTGGAGTGTTACAAGCTCTTGGTGTCCTGAAAAAAAATATGTATAACATTTGCAAAAAAAATAAAAAATAAAAAATATGAAGCAGCACAACTGTTTTCAACATTGATAATAGTCAGACCTGTTTCATGAGCAGCAAATCAGCATATTATTATGATTTCTGAAGGATCATATGACACTGAAGACTGGAGTAATGATGCTGAAAATTCAGATTTGATCACAGGAATAAATTATATTATTAAAATATATTAAAATAGTAGTGAGTTATTTTAAACGGTATTGCTTTTTTACTGTATTTTTTAATCAAATAAATGCAGCCTTGGTGAGACTTCTTTCAAAAATATAAAAAAAATCTTACCGACCTCAAACTTTTGAACAGGATTTATTTTATTTTATTTTATTTTGTTTTATTTTAACTGTGTATTGACCAATCAGCATCCAGAACCACAACTATCCTTTTTATCCATTCCATACTTATTCTATCATTTATCACAGTTAATCATGTGTTACATCTTTGAAATCCACAGCATTTCATACTGTTTGAAAGTGACTGCAGAAATGCTATTTAGGTCTTTGTGTGTATGTGTGTGTCTGTTTGAATGGAACACAGTGCAGGAAGCCCACCCTCATTTCTCAAAATCTCAGACAGCAAGGTCAGCCGCATGTACTGCAGGGCACAGAGCGATTAACCTGTGTGTGTGTGTGTGTGTGTGTGTATGCCCGCATGTTTGTCTGTGTGTGTCCATCCAAGTGGCAGTAAAGAGGCTTAACGCTGCCTGATCACTCTGTTTCTTGCAGGCACAGTGGTGACGCACCTACTGCTGTTCATAATGTACACTCAGAACAACACACTGGCCTTTAATGAACCTCAAAAGACCCCTTGAACATAAAGAAGGCCTGTTTTTTAAATAGCCAAGAGGCTTTAGTTTTGTCACAGCCATACTGTGCACATACAGTGCACAATATGCAAGTATTATTTTATGTAGGCATATAAAGCAGTAAGCTCAAATTGATGTTTTGACTAAACAAGAAATAATGTTCTATTATTTTTAAAATCTCTTTCCAAACTTTCTTGTTTGATTGGACCACCAAATATCAAGACATTTTACAAATAACTGGTAATATACTGTGCAGTATGAAAATAATATTTCTAGTATTACATTCTGAACATAGCCTGTGATTTTTTTACCCACAGTGTTCTTATTGTTAACTAAAATTAAAACTATTAAAAATTGTTTTTGGTAATTTAAATAAAGCTGAAATATAAATATCAAAATATAAATATTAGATGAAACTTGAACTTTAAAAAGAAAAGAAAATTAGAAAATTAGAAAATTAGAAATGCTGCCTTGGAAGCTATCTGAAATAAGTTGAAGTTGAATTACTAAAACTGAAATAAAAATAAATTCAAGCTATGTTTAAAAGGCTAATAAAATGACAAAAACACAACTTAAGTTAAAAATAAAACTGAAAATATAAAAATAAACATTAAATCGCCGTATTAAAAAAATGCTGTAATAGTATATGCTGTGGTGAGAAAAAGTATGTGAACCCATTGGAATTGGTTTTCTGCATTAATTGGTCATAAAATGTCATACCGTCATTGCTGTAAAAGGTTCAAATATGCAGAATATGCTGGAAAACCAAAGAATGCGCAGGACCTGGATGATTTGTTTCTGAAGAATAGTGACAAGCAAGGGACTCATAAACAACTATGTAGGCAACTAGGTAAAGTTCACTTACTTTCTCCACAGTACTGTGAATGTTTAATGTTCAATAAAGACATAAAAGAGTTTAATTGTTTGCGTTTGATGAAGATCAGATGACATTTCATTACTAATTAATGCAGAAAAACAACCAATACCAATAGGTTCACATAATTTCTCTTGCCTCTGTAAATAATAAAATGACACTCGTAAGTTGGCTGCTGGCAATATTACTGGGAATTTTTTTTTCTTAGGGACCGTTTAATTGGACAAAAATATATGTGCAGTGCAGGATGAATCATCAATATTTTTCCTACAAGAGACTGTATATTCAAATGTGTATCTGCCACAGTTAGGGCATGATTTCATGGGATTTTAAAGCATATAACGCACATGGGTGTGCATGCTCATGCGACAGCATCCCCAGGACCGTTTCTAATCTCAGAGTCATGCGTACCAGCCAGGCACACATTTCACTGATGCACAACGTCGATTGGTCACACTCTTTGAGTAACTGCAACAATCAAGTCATTCATTCACGATTATTTCCAGCAGATTACTCATTCTCAAGGTTACGGAGTCAATCATGTGCTGAAGCGCAGGAAGTGATTGTGTTGTGAATGAGCTTTTACTCTGATTGCAAAGCCAGAGGTTGACTGAATGCCATTGGTTGGCAGAAAAATGGATCTGTCGGACTCAGGGAAGATGGATTTATTAGACGCACATGCTTTGACTTCATTGTGCAGCAACACATGCTATGCAACGTGTTAATGTGTTTTCATGTGTTTGTATTGCTGGTTTACACTCTCTTCAATCTCACAGGTGGTTGGTGTGAGCGTAACAAGTGGCAGTGACCAGATGGTGGCGCTACATACTGCCTCTCAGGATGACTTTCTAGTGCACCTACAGAGGGGTCAACTCAACCCAAATCAGGACCGTGTAGGGGAGTTGGTGGGCAGCCTCACAGACCACTTTACACGGTAAGAGTCCCTGCCAATAACCTCCAGCGTCAACATTTTGTGGGTACTGTGGAAGTATTTCTGCTACTAAGGCAAGCATCACTATTACTTTTGTTCATTCTTCATGTTGAGGATTTAAACAGGCCTGTAGCCCATAGTATTAGGATCTAATCATTTTTTCAAAATGTACAGATTCATGCAGAGGATTGATTGAATATACAGTTTCCATGATTAACATGTTTAATCATAATTAAAATTCATTTTAGCATTTTTTGGGCGGCATGAGGAAAAAAAATGTCAAGTCACCCTAATTTCTGGAGCGCTTTATGTAATACAGATTGCATCAAAGCAATTTCAGAGAGATAAACAGGGAAGTAGCAGAATCTCAACTATGGAGACAGTTCAGATTCTGCTGTTAAGCAGCTCCAAAAGACAATAGTGTCTTTATTTAGCACAAGTCAGTTTAGATCAATAACAGTGTGAAGTTCACCAGTTTGAAACGAGGTCAGTTCAGCTATAAGCAGTTCTACAGTAGGCAGCAATGTAGTTATTAAGTTCCAGTGTTGATTCAATTCATTCCAATACATTGTGATAAAAAAAAATAGTGGTGATACAAAACTCTGATATCATAATGAGTCATCATATCGTAATTTTAGGAGAAACCTCATAAATAGTATGGCAAATATTGATTCACTATTCATTATACTTGTTAAAATGCTTTTACGTCGATTTGTATAACATAATAACATGGCTAATGATTAAGATATATGCAATTATACACGTATTCAAGGTGTAATGAATACATACCATGTGACATTTTTAGAATCATTAGTTTCGTCATTTGCTGAAAATGGTATAAAAGTGTTTCAAAACCATACAAAACCAATGTGAATACAAAGAGTTAATTTCTAAGAACTTTTAGTTTAGTACATTTAGTTATACGTTTCATCCCTCACTATTTGTGCTAATCATTCCTCAGATTGGCTTGTTTTTGATAAATTTAAGTGATCAGACCTAAGATTTTGCCTGGCGAACAATGAAACATTTCATTTGGATTAATTAATTCGCTTCTAATTCAAAGATTTTCAGAAGTTTCAACGTTTAAAGTGTCATAGTTTAAAAGGTTATTGTCAGAGGCCAGCAAATGTGTTGCTTTATTGGAAACAGTCAGCTGATGAGGTAAAGTACCTGCCAAAAGTTTGTGGTCCGTAAGATTATTATTTTATTTTTATTTATTTTTTTGAAAGAAATTGATACCTTTTAATTTTTTTTATTTAAATTTATATTTATTACTATTTATATAGCACCTTTCAAACTAAAGTTACACAGTGCTTTACAATAAAATTATATAATTTAAATAATTAAAATTTTAATTCATCAAGGATCCAATAAATTGAACACAAGTTAAATACATTTATAATGTTACAAAATATTTGTATTTCAAACAAATGCTGTTCTTTTGAACGTTATATTAATTAAAGAATCCCGAGAATGTAAATGAATCATGGTTTCCACAAAAATATGAAACAGCACAACTGTTTTCTTCATTGATAATAGTAAGACATGTTTCTTGAGCAGAAAATCAGTACATTAGAATGATTTCTAAAGGATCATGTGACACTAATGATGCTGAAAATTCAGCTATGACCACAGAAGTACATTACATTTGACAATTAATACAAATACAAAACGATTATTACCATATTTTTGATCAAATAAAACGTAACCTCATGGTGATCAAAAATGATTTAAAAATCTTACCGACCCTAAATTTTTAATGGTGGTGTACAAAGAGTCTGACACGCGTCACTTGGATATTTATAAGTATTTACATCATGATTTGATTTTAAAGATACCCACTTATTCCATCATAACGTTTTGGTATATAGCAGCCTGAAGGACTGTTTTGTTGTAATCGCATTCACACATATGCATCCATGTTGTGAGATGCTCGTTCATGCGATGGCATTTCCAGGTTCCTCACATAACCGGCCCCGAGGGAGGCAATATTCGGTCCTGGGGCAGATAGCAGCCCGGTTGTGTATACACTGTTTGTGTGTGTGGCAGGTGTGGGGTGTGTGTGTTCGTCAGTGGGTGTCTGTAATCACTGCTCCTGCACGTCTGCTTTAAAGCCATTGTGCTGCCATCTGCGAGTCAATGCGTGGGGTCATGCCCCCTTTACGACATCATCAAAAGGAGACGTCACAGGGGCCTGAGGAAGTGTGGAGGAAGGCAAATAGTGTGTGAGCATGTGTGTGTGTGGGGGAGTGGGCAGGAGAACAGATGACAAAGCACACACGTGCAGTTCACTCGATCCCCACAGCAGAGACGCAGCACCACTTTCATTGCTTTAAAAACTAGATTAAATTTTTCCTTTTCATAAAGGTCATAATGATAAGGAGAATGTTAAGCACAAAAACAAGACAAGATGGACTATTTTGAAGCATATGTGAGGTATTTCAGTTAAACTGATGTAAAAAATAACCCCTCGCCAACTCTAAACAGAAGGTGACTGTAGTTTGCCAAGTAGGGCATGTTCCTGGATCAGAAAGTCTTGTTGGTCCTGAAACAACATTCTTCCAAACTAACAAAGTCTTAACCCAATATCTAACCAGATTTCCCCTAAAATCAGGACAGACATGGCATAAAAGTCTGCAGGTTGCATTTGAGCATCATTAGAATTTACTGTAATAACAATCTGTTTGGGATTGCAAAAGTAAGAATGTTATACAAATAATTAACTGAGAAGAACTTAAGATCATTGACATTGTGTACACTGTAATAAAATATCCTGTGCTGTATATTGTAAAAAACTTGCAGCTGAGGTTGCCAGAGACAGTTTTTCAGGTATAACGGGATATATAGTTTACAAATTATAATCGTATATTTCTGTAAGTGATATAATGTTAATAGTACCAATCTACTTGAATCTACTTCTACATAGCCACTTTGATAATACAAGAAATCCAGAACAGAAATCCACATGATGAATCAGAGCTCATCGTAATAAGCATAATTAATACTCATATATGTATATTTTATATATAACCATCAGGGTAACACACAGCACTAAAATAATGCAATAAGCATTCACTAAATAACAGATAATGTAACACTAAACACCCTAATGTACATTACTGATATCAAAAATACAAACAAACAACTATTAAAAATACTATACGTAGTATATTAATATGTCGCACAGAGGATATAAATGTCCTTTCACTTTTTTGTTTTTGCTTCCAAAAACCATACATTTTACAGTATTTTACGGTAGCATTACAAATAATGCACATCACCATTTACAATTTTTCACCATATAGTAAGGAAAGTTAGAGTGAACCAGTTAACAGGTTTTTACTGTAGCATTTTCATTTTTCTGTATAATTACAAATATTTGATCAATTGTATAATGATTTTATTATTTCACAGCATTTCAGACCAGCATCTCTGTAATGTACACTATTGCAGTGGGTTTAGGTACTTAATTCTGTTGTACGTTTGAATCATTTGTGAAACTGACAAATAAACATAAAGTCTTTGAACAATAGTAATGCACGTTGAGTAACCATTTTTGTAATAACATAGACATCTCTTGGTTAGCTAAATATAACATTAGTGTAATCATTGAGTGAGATGAGATTCAACTCACGCTCCAGATCTTCCCCCAGACTACTTAATAATGATTAAACGATATTTCATGTATTATTGAAATGAAGAACGATGGATGTTGAGTTGGGGTATTGGAGAAATCCTGGATGATTTTTCACAAGCGTGACGATAAATGTGCTTTGTGATTGACAGGATTAGATGAACATGTTTCTCATGATCTTTCATCTCCAACTCAATTTTAAGACAACAGCAAAATGTGCTATGACCTGTAGGAGTTATATAGGTGAATTGGTGCATAAAATATTAGTTGTAGCAAAGCTTTTTAACCAGCTGGTCTCAGGGTGATTTTAGTGGATGTATGAATATGAAGTCAAGTTCACACTGGTGTCCTAGCAGAGGAACCACACGTGTAAAGAATCACATTAACTGTCAGAATCATCCACTAACGTTTGACAGCCACAAAGTATTAATACTTTTTATCATTTCTTACATGTATCATCTAAAATAACAAATTCATTTTAATGAAATGTTTTACTCAGAAAGAGTGCTTGTATGTTATTCAGGCACATAACAGTATTCTTCTCATTGTCTCAATCTGATCAAACCTCTATTATGATCTGGGATATAGTTTTGTAAATATTTAATGACTTTAGATTGCACATTCTCCTTTGCATGCATGCTGAGAGCTCCTGTTCATCTGAAATGTCTGTATCTCAATTCAAACGGTGATTCATTTCTGTTATCATGCCTGTCTTTAAACTCTGTGACCTTTCCCGTGGGTCATGCACCCTCACCTGACTCACGCAGACATTATGACTGTGTCATGTGTGTGTGTGTTGGGTAGTTTAAACCCCTCTTTGGCCATCTGTTGAGACAGCTGTCTGTGTGTGTGTGTGTGTGTGTGTGTGTGTGTAACAACTTGTAAAAGTGCATGTAGCATCCTATGACCCCTTTAACTATTCCCCAAAAATGACCAGTTGTGTATTTTCTTTCACCTAAATAGATCAACTTTAAGTAAGGGATAATGTACATCCAGCCAGTTGTTATCTCAGAATAAACCCCGACAGGGTGATTAGGAGGGGTCTTGTATCAGCCTGAAGGGGTTTATTCTGAGATAACAACCGGCTGGATGTACATTATCCCGCTTATTACACGGTTACTTGGCACTTAAGTAAATAATTAGACGCGAAATATTGATTTGAGTTGAAATATTTGAACGCAAAGCTTCCGTGAAGACAGCAGTTACGAGCAAGCGGCAAATTCAAACAAGACGGACATTTAAGGAAAACGGTGCAGTCAAACCACTTATTACACAACATTTCACCGCAAAAATAATTAAGGCAATAAAAGAATTAAGACGAAAATGTTTTAAAACCTTACCAGTTTGTTAGTTCTCTTATAATCCATTACAGCGCACAAAACAATCGTAGCAAAATGGCAGCAGCTGCGTTTGTATGAAACGAGAGCGAGTCGAGGGATAACATACCTCGGAATGTCACGACTGACCAATCAGAATCAAGTATTCCACAGAGCCGTGTAATAACAAGCAATATAGCATAGTTACAGAATTGGATGCCAGAAATTGAAGTAATAGTATGATCAGAATGCAGAGATTATGAGGTATAGTCTCTGCTAGAGGAGCATCATAAATGTTTTTAATATATGTTCATCTGACTGATCGTTTTTCAGTGGCTGGGTTTAAAGGGGTCATATGATGTTGCTAAAAATAACATTATTTGGTGTATTTGGTGTAATGAAATGTGTTTATGCGGTTTAAGGTTCAAAAAGCACATTATTTTCCACATACTGTACATTATTGTTTCTCCTCTATGCCCCGCCTTTCATTGAAATACACATTGTAATAATGGCCTAGTTATCCCTTTACATTTCTGAGTGTGTTCTGTAATAAGGTATAGCCATTAATATTTAAGCATTATAATATATATATATATATATATATATATATATGGGTG
>NW_015629037.1:299497-300284 GCF_001515625.1 Sinocyclocheilus rhinocerous
CATTTGGTACTGAGATAATATTTCACCTATGCATACCTTTAAAAAAAATTTAAAAATACCTATGTCTTTACAGAATTGTCCACTTGGAGCAAATATTTTTCATCTGAAAATGTATTATATACAATATCCAGTAAAAAAAAAAAGTGAAATGTTGTTGAAATATTATAAGGGTGCATCATACCTCAATAATGTTTATGAGATTTTAAACAACAATTGTATAGTTTTTTTGTGAAAATAGTTCATAAACAGAGTTGACCCTTTGAGTAACAGAATTGTAAAGTAACAGAATTTACAGAATTTGTCACCTTGGTAACAGAGTTTGACGGTAACAGAATTGAACATTTTATTTTATTTTTGCCAAAAACTGCACTTGCTAGCATAAATGCTAAGAGCACATGGCACTAATGAAATCATGATTAAAATACCTTTAAATAACCCAATTTGTGATCAGTAATACATTATGATTTCCTTTTGATATTGTGGTAACAGGGTTGACGTTCTTCAAAATAACTCTTGGTATAAGAACTTTTTAGATTAAAATATTTTCTCAGAGAGAGCACACAGACTTTTCAGTGCTTCAGATCTTATCAGTGAGGTGCATAGTTGATTCCACCAATTTAAAGGCAAAATATGGTACGGTAACAGAGTTGACGCAAGAATTATGGAAATTATGGACTATAAGAAAAAAAAGTTATTTTAAAACAATTTAATGTAGTAGAATTAATTAAATTAGTATTTAGGGCTTTTATAAATAAAATGAATGAAATATTACAAAAAGAAAAGTACA
>NW_015629037.1:309508-330968 GCF_001515625.1 Sinocyclocheilus rhinocerous
AAAAAAGAAATGTTGTTGAAATATTATAAGGGTGCAAAAATAAATCAATAATGTTTATTAGGATTTTAAACAACAAATGTATTGTTTTTTTGTGAAAATAGTTCATAAACAGAGTTGACCCTTTGAGTAACAGAATTGTAAAGTAACAGAATTTACAGAATTTGTCACCTTGGTAACAGAGTTTGACGGTAACAGAATTGAACATTTTATTTTATTTTTGCCAAAAACTGCACTTGCTAGCATAAATGCTAAGAGCACATGGCACTAATGAAATCATGATTAAAATACCTTTAAATAACCCAATTTGTGATCAGTAATACATTATGATTTCCTTTTGATATTGTGGTAACAGGGTTGACGTTCTTCAAAATAACTCTTGGTATAAGAACTGTTTAGATTAAAATATTTTCTCAGAGAGAGCACATAGACTTTTCAGTGCTTCAGATCTTAACAGTGAGGGAAAGTGTCATTATTTCCTGTATCTTGCATAGTTGTGGGAGATAATTCCACCAATTTAAAGGCAAAATATGGTACGGTAACAGAGTTGACGCAAGAATTATGGACACACATTTTTATAAGAAAAAAAAGTTATTTTAAAACAATTTAATGTAGTAGAATTAATTAAATTAGTATTTAGGGCTTTTATAAATAAAATGAATGAAATATTACAAATAAGACTTGAAGGTGACGTGTGTCATTTTTTGCTTTGTTAAAACTTCCCGAATACTTCTGTTTGTAAATTAAACCATTTAAAAAAATCATTATCATTAAAATCATTAAAAAATCATTATTTTTGCAATTTTGAAATGAAATTACACACTTCACCTTTAAATGGAAACCTACCATTCAAAAGTTTGGGGTAATGTTTTTTGAAAAAAAGTAATGCTTTTGAAAGAAGTCTCTTATGCTCACCAGGCTAAACTGTTTTATATTTAAATATGTTTTAAAATATAATTTATTCTTGTGGTGTAAAGCTGAATTTTCAGCGTCATTACTCCAGTCTTCAGTGTTAGATGATCCTTCAGAAATCTAATATTCAACATTCTAATATGTTGATTTGTTGCTCTAAAAACATTCCTGATTATTATCAGTGTTGACAACAGTTGTGCTGCTTCATATTTTTGATGAAAGCCTGATACATTTTCATTCTCAGTATTTTTTACTGAATATAAAGTTCAAAAGAACAGCACTATAAATGTATTTACTCTCACCTCAGATCAATTTTGCATCGTTGCTCAAAAGTATTAATTAAAATAAATAAAAAAACTCTTACTGCCCTTAAACCTTTGAATGATAGTGTATATTTTGCTACGTGAACTGTCCTCTAAACACCAATCATTGTATCTGTTGGTGTGCTTGTGTATGTTAAGCAGCACTGTGTATGTACGTGTGTGTATGTGTCACTCTGGGTTAACCGAGTTTTTGTGCTTGTGTCATCTGCAGACATTATGACCAGAATAATCAGCTCTATTGTTGCCATGTGTGACATCATTCCTGGTGTGTGTGTGTGTGTGTGTGTTTGTGTGTTTGTGTTGTCATCCCATAGGAAGGAAGAGCCTGTTGCGTAATCCCGCACTGGTGTGATGCTGTGTATCAATAAGGGAACTATCTTCTCAGGCTCAGCTGATGAGCAGCTTATCTCGTACTACCTTCCCAAGATGAACAATTAGTGTCACTGAGGATTAACCAGGCTAGATGTAATCTATGTTAAGAAATATATGGTTATATAACCGTTACACAAGGTGTTACTGCCTTCATCAAGTCCCTCAGCCACTAAGATTTATTCAATCATTCCAGAATAAAATCTATCCTGAAGTTTAGTCAATAGATTTCATTAGTGTAGGACTATAGTTCCACATAGTAGCAAAGCATTGCACATAATGCTGATGAGAGACGCTGTAGGGCAGCAATGGCTTGAATGGAATATAGTGGGGAAAAACTGAAAATGGTCATTATTAACTCTCCCTCTTGATGTTCTGTGACTTGAATGCTGCTTTTTTTTCTGTACAATGATGCATACTTTGACCAGGAGTTGTTAAACTTTAAAAAAGTACCATAAGAGAAGTCTATGGAAGCTACATAATAATCAGTGGTGGACAGTAACGGAGTAGTTTTATTTTGAGTAACTTTTACTTCACTACATTCCAAAGCATAAGATCGTACTTTTTACTTCACTACATTTCATAAAACATATCGTTACTCCTTATAATATATCACGTGCTCTGACACGCAGAAGCGGTGTCTGATTCAAGAACGAACTGATTCTTTTCAATGAACCTTTTAAATCGGTTCGCAAATCGAGAATTAACCGATTGCAGCTATTCTCGAGTCGACAACTCACTGATTCAAATGAACCGTTTAGTGCGAGTCTCCAGTGAACTGAATTCACAAGTAAGAACCGGGAGATCTTGTGAGAGGAAGACTGGAGTAATGATGCTGAAAATTCAGCTTTGCATCACAGGAATTAATTTCATTTACAAATATATTCAAACAAAACAGTTATTTCAAATTGTAATAATATTTCACAATATTATTGTTTTATTGTACTTTTGATCAAATGAATGCAGCTTTGGTAAGCATAAGAGACGTCTTTCAAAAATTAACAACCTCAAGCTTTTCTACATTTTAAAAATATATTCAAACAGTAGACAGTCATTTCAAATTTGAGCAATATTTCAAATTATTACTGTTTTTACTGAATTTTTGCAGCTTTGGTGAGCACAAGAAAAAAAGCCTACCTAAATTTTGAACAGTAGTGCACATGAAGTTTAATCCTTGATATGAGCAATAGTCTCAACAAGTACTACTGATTAGACAGAAGCCATTTATTAAGGCATGGAGTGATGAGTTGGTTTATTGTTTCATGTGGCAGGGCTGAGTCACCGTCTCTCTGCAGCTGTGTGTCAGGAGGACATGTGTCTCCTTCATTGCATTCTCATCATGAACCACTACAAAACGGCAAAAAACACAATTGAATGCAAAGCTTTGACTGCTTTTTATAGGCCGCAGGGAGCTGAGAGAGCTGTCACAAGCTATTTATGGGATGCATTCAGCGTCGGCTAGGATCTGGAGTAATTATGTCATGTGTTTATTCCAGAGTGAAGAACACTCCACTGCCGGTCAAAGTGTGCTCTACAGTGTTCCAGGTACACATGAGCGGGAAACCTAAGAGTATCACCGTCGAGACCAAACCCGGCCAGACCGCTGCAGACTTCAAGAAGAGTCGAACAGGATTCACCTTACTGCTGCCCCATCAGTAAAGCCAATGCTTATAGGACATAAAACAGTATTCAGCCATTCAGTCAGAGATGGGGGACATAAGTGGAACAAAATTTCTGATTTTCCCAATCTTAAGCAATGCACTTTGTTGTTATTAAATAGTGTGTTGAAGTGATGAAGTATTTTTGTAGGCCAGAAGTTAGTATAACACTGGTTCCCTCGAATAGGATATTCAGCATAAATGACTGTGCTGATCCGCTGTTATTCTGTCGTCCCTCCTCTATTTTTAATTTTGCAGCCGATGTGTTGTGTCATGTCTTTTGAATCGTGGGGGATCATGTAATAATGCTATTTTATTATTTATGAGAGAATGTTCTATTGATATGGCCTTTGCACTTTTTATAAAATAAGTCTATTTTTATGTTCTTTATGATTGTATTTTTTCTCAGGGTGTACATTTGAACTGTGGAGATGTAACCAAGAGTATTTTCATGTGTTTGTGCCGTCACTGGGCCGGTACTTAAAAAAAAAAAAAAAAAGGTACTAATGTGTACTTTTAAAGCGCTAATATGTATTTTACATATGTACTATGTACTAACAAAAATGTACCTTTTAGCTTTTGTACCTTTTGTGTACCACCCAAGTGACAACTTTGTACCACTTTTCTGAGAGTACAGGAATATTTAACCAAGATTTACAACACCTCGGGTTACACCTAAAAATATTGATACTGCTCTGTAGTAGTAATATATAAACAGAGGAGTGATTTGAATGCTTATTAATATCTGTCAAATGTTATATTTAAAAACAGCAACTAAACTGTATTCGGATCATATGAGGGCCTTGTGATATTGTTTTATTAAATGCTACATGCAGTAATTGTGTGGTTGTTGTATATACTGTATGGTTTATGAGGACACAATTGTATAAATTACTTTAGTATTACAGTGGCCTCATAAACCAAACGGCTTAAAAACATACTTTCTGAAATGCCAAAAAAGGTTTCTGTGAGGGTTTTGTTTAAGGTTAGAGGATAGAAAATATGATTAGGAGAGTATAAAAACCATTATGAAGAGCCCCTGTTAGTGTGTGTGTGTGTGTGTGTGTCTGTCTTGTCTGAAGATTCTCAGTAGTGACAGGTTGCCTACTGTCACTGTTTTCTATTTTCTGCTTCCACTCCCCTGCTGTGAGCATCTTTCATCTATTCTGACACCCCTGTGTTTTCATTTTTTTGTCTTTGTGATTTGACTATTTTTTGACGCTTCTTTGCACGCACCTGTCTGCTGACGTTGAACTCTGTTTCTGTCTCAATGTGTCATAAGCATCATTGGTTATTGAATATCTAAGAATGTGGTTTTTCACATCTTTTACTCTGGTTGTCAGTTTACTTTTGGGTATTTGACATGAAACGTCAAGCAATGACATTCGGTTCCACATCATAAATGATTTCTTAAAAACAAAGGTTCTAAAAGGTTGTTTCTGTAGCGATTCCATTTTGGATTTATAAAAGAAAAAAAAAAACCTTTTTTTATGTGAAGAACAAGTTGAAGACAAGCTAAAGAACCCAATGGTCAATACACTGATGTAAAGAACCAGTGTAATGGTTCTTGGTTCTTCATAAAACCATATAGCCAAATCAAGAATAGTTCTTTGCTGAAACAAAGGTGATCAAAAGAACCTCTGAAGAAGAGTGTAGAAAAGCTTTTTAGTTTTAAAAAGTACCCAAAACCAATGCCAATCAGGAAATATCAAAATCTGAAAATAAAGCGAAGGGACTTGAAGACTTTTAGGACAGTAAGCTCTGCACCAAAGCCACTCTGTGACCAAGTTTGTTTTCCTCAATCTCATTAGTCATGTTTCTAGAGCAAATTGAGTCACAGGCAAAAATAACTATTCCCCCGGCAACAACACCCGCCTTCAACCCCCACATGGCAACAAACTGAGTTTCTCTGATAGCTAAAGTAGTTATGAATCAGGTTTGAAGCTGACTGGGTCACCAGCTTCATCTGGCACGTGCTGGGGCTTGTTTTTGAAGTTCGCCATCATGACCTAGTGCATGCATCCCATTCACAAATGTCAACGCAAACAACAGAATTTCATGGAAAGATAATAGCCAGAACTTACTGCTTCCATATAGGCCTGTCCATCCTAAAAAGGATTTTTCAAAGTTGTAAACAAAACAAAGGTTATTGGAGTATGTTTTACAAAAGAAAATACTATTTCAATCTTTCTACTTTAAAAATGTCAGGTTTACTAGTTTATGTTACTAATTAACTAGCAGTTTCTGAGTGGAAATTTTCAAATTTACCATTTACACCAAAATACACAATTGTAATTTACTTTTTATAAGATTGTGTCATTTTTTCATGTTATAATATACAGTGTTGGGGGTAACGCATTACAAGTAACGCGAGTTACGTAATCAGATTACTTTTTTCAAGTAACTAGTAAAGTAACGCATTACTTTTTAATTTACAAGAGAATATCTGAGTTACTTTTTCAAATAAGTAACGCAAGTTACTTTTTTTTCCAATTTATTGACTGACAGCTCTCCTGTCCCCATGTTGAGAGAAATCAGATGTTACTGTAGTTCTAAAATAAATATGAATATGCATTAATTCATCTCACTCACACACAAAAAAAAACAGATTCAGTATTCCTCAAAATGAGTAAAAATAATGCAACTCCGAATATGACGCAAACCTGCAATAATTAAATGTTAAACAACACAAATATCCTTTATGTATTTAATCCCATTCTATTAACCAATGTCTTTGCTTCTGACCTTCGATGATCCAGTTCAACCATACTAATAAGCAAAAATTACTCAAACATTTGTGTGTCTTTTTTTATTGCTGAAGTGTGTTGAAATGTCTTCTTCTGCATTCTACTGTACGGACGTAAATTTACTTTCCCTTCAGCCTGAGGCTTATTCATTTCACTTTTGGTGTGAAAAGGCTTTTATATTTGCCAAAAATATAACTTTTTTATTTTAAAAACAAACAAGCAAGCCCTGTCCAGATTTAAAAAGTAACACAAAAGTAACGTAACGCATTACTTTTTACGCAGTTACTTTTTTATGGAGTAACGCAATATTGTAATGCATTACTTAACTTTCCCCAACACTGATAATATACATTTTGTGTTACAGCTTAATATGCATTCTTAATATTTCTGGAAATTAAAAAAAAAAATTAAGTTAATGATGACAATTTTCATTTTGGGTGAAATACACTGCTGAAAAATAATTTTTTTCTGAATTGGAAATAAAAGATTAATGGAGTATATTTCAGAAGAAAATACAATTTCAATCTTACTACTTTAAAATTTCACATTTCTTTTTAATTGTTTGTGAAATTTAGATATTTGTATCTACACCATTTTTTTTTTCCAGTGCACAGTCTCTCAGGTAGGCTTTCTAATCTTCTTTCCATTTCATTTCTTTTGCTCATGTTACTCGGCGGATTGGGGATCGAGGCTCATCCAATCACAGTGCAGCTGTGCAGATAAAGTCTCTGATCACTCATTCTTGATCAAAACTTCCAACAATCATTCTTTTTCCACAGTGACCCCTCCTCCAATCAGCCATTTGTCTCTGTGACAGCTCGTCCAATCATAGGGCTCGCTGAATGACAAGGCTCCGTTCTAATTGATAAAAGAGCCCTTGTTCTACTGGTGGACTGACATGGAGATTTACACCCAGCTGTGACACTCAGAATCACTTATGGCAAGAAGTCTTCTGTTATACATGATCCTTGTCCTTGTTTTAAAGGGAAAATACACCTAAATGTAATGGTTTTGGTTTAAACACCCTGACAACCATATATAACACCCTTGTGATGGTGAGTTTTGCACGGCCGAGCACCCATTCACATTTTCTCTGAAAGCTGTTCATATCTTGTGTTTTTACATTATTGAAAAAGAACAAATATAATAAAATAGTATAATATGGCAACAATTTCTCTGTGTGCTGTTGGCTATCACATAGTATGTGCTGAGCACAGGTCCCATGTAGCAGATTACTGCGGTGTGAGGGTGTCGCATGCATGTTCACTTTGACTGAAAGGGCTTTAGGACAAATGTTGACTAATCAGGAGCTGCACGGCAACACGGAAACACTTTACTGTACTTTCACATGGAGAGGGCACTTGACAGCATTTCTTTTAATGCCACCTCAGCTAATGTGTGCGATTTACTGGTTACAACAAAGACAGAGAACGGAAGTACATACTAGCATTCATAAGTGTGCCATCAGTAAAACAATTTTTTTTTTAACAAACTCATACTTATATTCAGCAAGGATGCATTAAATTGATCAAAAATGACAGTAAATTTATAATGTTATAAAAATGTATATTTTAAATAAATGGTGTTCTTTTAAAAAAAAATTATATTTAAGAATCCTGAAAAAAATCATTTTATAAAAAAAGAACGAAAGAAAGAAAGAAACTAAGTTTCTTGAGCAGCAAATCAGCATATTAGAATGATTTCTGAAGGATCATGTGACCATGAACATGGCGTGATGATGCTGAAAATTCAGCTTTGCATCACAGGAATAAATTATAGTTCAGAATATATTACAATAGAAAACAGATATTTTACATTGTAATAATATTACACAATATTACTGTTTTTACTGTATTTTTGTGACCATTAGAGACTTCTTTCAAAAACATTAAAAACTCGTACAGACTCCAAACTGTGTGACTATTGCACTGACGCAACTTTTTCACTTTTGTCACAGTTTTGCAGCAAGTTTGGGCACACTTGACTGGATGTTTCTCATGAACTTAAAAACCTTTTGATCTAAAGACCTATAATGTACAATACTGAAATTAGATTTGTAGACTACAGATAACGTTTTTACCCAAACTAAAATCGTATTATCCTTTTAACTGATGAATTGGAGCAGTGAAGCCGAGCAGCCAGAATCAGTTCCTTCTCTCCAATTATCAGATGTTTGTGACTAAACGTGAGGTAGACAGAGGAACTAAATTTCCAGTTAGATGTTGTTTGTTCACTTATAGATCATCGCTGTTCATTGCACCTGAAATCAGTACGGATAATGACCGGTGTTGCTGAATGCTTGACAGCACAGCAATTCACATTCCATCTGCTCCAAACTAAAAAGCAGCATCCTGTGTTGTCAGACCTTATGCCTTCATGATCTGCTGAACAAAGTGAAAAATTAAAACGAGAGACACATATTTTTTATTAAAGCAGTTTAGATTTGTTTATGAGTTATGCACAGATTTACATGCATAATGTGATGTATTTCTGACTAAAACAGAAAGTTTGCAAAGAAAACAACAGCTTATCTGGAAAGGAATGTTTTTTTTCTCTTACTCTATTTTGATGGCCAACTTAATTTTCTTTGAAGTATCTGATCAATCTGATGGATGTACTGATAAATAATTTACAATAAGATTAGGAATGTCTATTCAGAAAGCTAACAGTCTATTTTGGTTTCACATTGACATGAAAATAATATGTGTGTGTTTTTTTAGAAAGTTGGGTTTAAAATTAATTTAAAAATACCTCTCTAGTTTCTCACCTTCGACGTTTTGTGAAAATACAAAGAGTCATCATTTTCTTTCACAATATCAAGCGCTAGAGCAAAACCTAAAACAAAACAAAACACAAAGACGTGTTAACAGATGTCTAGCAGGAGAGTATCGTCTGTTTAGAGGCCTCAAGGACTGTAAAAATCTGTACGATTTATCTGTGGGTGGATCAAAAGAAAGACCAAGTGTCCGGGCATCTACAGACCATCGCACAAAAGATGACACTGACACGCCATGACAGGGAGATTTGTGTCGGTAGAGGCAAAAGAACAACCATCTGCACCAAATCCTCATTCCCCGTTTCAATTCCACCTCAGTCCTGTTCACATCACCGCCTCCTCCTCTGCTGAGTCCTTTATGAACCCAGACAGAATTTCTGATCTCCATCAGAGCCATAAGCCCGCGTCCTGATCTCCCACATGATGACCAGAGGAAGCAGGGTAATTTAGAAACATATGATAAATATCACAAAACCTAAAACCCATAAGTATTTTGGTTTCACATTGACATGAAAATAATGTTTTGTTTTTTTTAGAAAGTTGGGTTTAAAATTTATTTTAAAATACTTCTCTAGTTTCTCACCTTCGATGTTTTGTGAAAATACAAAGAGTCATCATTTTCTTTCACAATATCAAGCGCTAGAGCAAAACCTAAAACAAAACAAAACAAAACACAAAGACGTGTTAACAGATGTCTAGCAGGAGAGTATCGTCTATTTAGAGGCCTCAAGGACTGTAAAAATCTGTACGATTTATCTGTGCAAAGACGTGTTAACAGATGTCTAGCAGGAGAGTATCGTCTGTTTAGAGGCCTCAAGGACTGTAAAAATCTGTACGATTTATCTGTGGGTGGATCAAAAGAAAGACCAAGTGTCCGGGCATCTACAGACCATCGCACAAAAGATGACACTGACACGCCATGACAGGGAGATTTGTGTCGGTAGAGGCAAAAGAACAACCATCTGCACCAAATCCTCATTCCCCGTTTCAATTCCACCTCAGTCCTGTTCACATCACCGCCTCCTCCTCTGCTGAGTCCTTTATGAACCCAGACAGAATTTCTGATCTCCATCAGAGCCATAAGCCCGCGTCCTGATCTCCCACATGATGACCAGAGGAAGCAGGGTAATTTAGAAACATATGATAAATATCACAAAACCTAAAACCCATAAGTAGAGTTCTCACAAAGCATGTTAGAATTATGTACACCCTAGGAGTGACGACAGCATTTAAATACAGGAGTGAATCCTCTAAATTACAGTCTAGTGTGTGTACGGAACAGAACTGCGATGATTGACACCATGGTAACCATAGCAACGATTTGGCACCTTGCATGTTTGGTATTCGCCATTTTTGACCAAAATAATATCACAGCGACCGCAGGCATGTTTCTAGCCTTTCATCAGAACCCCCATCAAAAAATGTGCCCATGATACTCTTTTAAACCCTAATTTGGAAATAAATGGACATAAATCGTCTTTTCTATAGGCGGATCTTTTTTAGTCAAGTACCAGATATGGGTGTCATGCCATAAGATATTTTTATTAATATGACTGAATTGACTTGATCACAATGTAAGAAAAACTCTGTAAGTTAATAATTATAATGCTTTAATTTCTACTGTTGTTCAAACAGCAAATAAATTATAGGGAAAATGAGCAAAGAACATTTACTTTATCAAAGAGCATTATCATCGACTCAAAAAAATATATTATTTATAATGATATAATATTATATATTAACACTATATATATATAATATTAATTATAATGAAGCTGTCTACACTTTATGATGGATGAATTTCTTACATCGTTCGTACATCTGTAAGTTACTTTGTTGTTTATAATGAGAGAATTCGCGAGAGCGCAGAATTCAGAGCGTGCACTGAACAAAACTCCGGCGTTTCAGCGATGACTAATCTTTCTCCGACTGGTCATGCATTCAAAAGCTCAACGGAATTGTGTGTGATTGGTTAGAATGCTCAATACACGTACAAAAAAACGTGTATGAAAAAAATAATAATGCAACATTAGAAGATCTAAATTTAATGCCACAATAGACACTTTTCAATTCATTTTCATTTTATTCGCGACAGCCATAACAGATTTTATTTAATTGTGCAGGCCCGTTCACACCAAGGACGATAACTATAAAGATAACGATATAAAGATATAGTTCTAAAAATCATTCTCAATATTAAAGAATAGCAGAGTCCACACCACAAATATAATGATAAAGACAAAGAGAAACGATATCGTTGGAATCACTTTCAAAACGATTTTTCTCCAGCTGATGAATGATACATTGCATACGTTGTTTACGTATGTGATACTCTCCAAAATTGCGACAGGGCGACGCGGAGTAGACGAATTGTTGAATAAAGTTGTTATTTTTGTTTTCTTTGCACATAAAAAGTATTCTCGTAGCTTCGTAAAATTACGGTTGAACCACTGATGTCACGTGGATTATTTTAACGATATCTTGCTACGTTTCTGAGCCTTAATCGTGTTAGGATCCTTGCTGTCTATGGGAGGGTCAGAGAGCTCTCAGAATTAACCAAAAATATCTTAATTTGTGTTCTGAAGATGAACGAAGGTCTTGCGGGTTTGGATCTGACCCTCTGTAGACAGCAAGGATCCTTACATGATCAAGGCTCAGAAACGTAGCAAGAAGATTGTTAAAATAATCCATGTGACATCAGTGGTTCAACCGTAACTTTACAAAGCTACGAGAATACTTTTTGTGCGCAAAAATGCGTGAAAACAAAAATAACTTTTCAACAATTCGCCTCCTCCGCGTCACACTATAGCGCCATTTTTGAGAGTATCAGATACGTAAACAACATATGCTGTTCTGTGTCAGCAGCACCGTACGCAGATACGCTGTTTACGCTTTGATCTGAACGTAAACAACGTATCCGCGTACATACATTGCATACGTTGTTTACGTATGTGATACTCTCCAAAATTGCGACAGGGCGACGCGGAGTAGACGAATTGTTGAATAAAGTTGTTATTTTTGTTTTCTTTGCACATAAAAAGTATTCTCGTAGCTTCGTAAAATTACGGTTGAACCACTGATGTCACGTGGATTATTTTAACGATATCTTGCTACGTTTCTTACGTTTCTGCGTGTTAGGATCCTTGCTGTCTATGGGAGGGTCAGAGAGCTCTCAGAATTAACCAAAAATACCAAAAATATTGTTCTGAAGATGAACGAAGGTCTTATGGGTTTGGAACGACACGAGGGTGAGTAATTAATGACAGAATTTTCATTTTTAGGTGAACTATCCCTTTAAGTACTACTTAAGAGTTACTACCCATTACTTCTGATTTTAAACAGCGGATAGAAAACACTTAGGCCTATGATTTGACTGCTGAAAAATTAATAGAGAAATGATACTCGGTATAATTGACACATGAGGATCATCAGTAATATTAATAACTCGTACTCCAGTAAAAAGGGTTTAGGGATGCCCCTGACAGCGACCAAAGATTCATAATGTGTGCAATTTTTACTTAACCACTGTCGAAAGAACCTTAAGATTTGTTTGGAAAGCTGCTTAGCACTGTTCGCAGAGCACATTCTTGAAGGGTTGCCATGTCCACTTATTATAAACGATGCTTATTATAAGCGATCCAGTTTATGGAGTTAATATGTATGTAAACTCCAGCAATATGGAGTTTTGTTGGATTCTGTTTTGTTCAAATTCAAAATACCTCTTATTCTCAGAAGTGATGTAATAATTCTTAAAATACAAATACTGTAATGATTTTCATTTCATTGCACTAATTTCTTCTGGTCTGTTAGTCTCTTTATGAAAATAAAGCAGTTAAATACATGGCCTTGTCTGTTTTGTGACCACCATAGATGAAGTTCTGTTTTTAGTGCTATAACCTCGACTTTGAAGTGTGAATGCTTTTATTTGCTTAAAAATCAAGCACATAACTCATATGTAATATACTCATGAGTTAGAAAATGCTACATTAAAGAGAGTCAAGTTAAAAGCCAAGCAGAAGAAGACTCATGATTTGAGGATTTCTTCATGTGTGTATCACAGTTTAATATTGAGAATCAGGGGTTTGTTCAAATGCACTACTCTGAATGAGCAGTAATCACTGTTAGACTGCACTAATGCTGCACTGTGCTGCTGTCCAGTCCCATCGGAGAGCACTTTCAGTCCCATTAGAAGGCAGTGGGCCTCTGCAGTGTCACAGAAGTGAATATGTGAACGAGTAGCTGATTGCTGCGAGACGTGATTTGATTTAGAGCAGCTCTCTGTGATGCTAGGCCAGCTGTGCTCCTGTGAACGGAGGGCGTTTCATTCTCAGACGAGATTTACGGCAGCACACGCTCACTGCACAGACGGCTGGGCTGGGCTCTGTATATCATATGTAGCAGGAGCACAATAGTGGTGTGTATCTCGCACATGCTGAGGACAGTGAAGTTAAAGATAATAAACAAAGCCAACAGGTGCACAGAATTGCCTTTATGTACCAACCAAAACAAGAAAAATGCTCATGTTCAAGCAAACACTGTTAACATCAACAATATCATCAACCTCAAATTAAATAAAAAAAGAAAATTACATTTTGCATAAAGAAAACAGGGCATATGTTTATTTATTTAGTTAGTGTTGTGACATTTTCATAGTGATTTAGAACATTAAAACCCCAGATTCTGATTACCACATTTATTTATCTATCTATCTATCTATCTATCTAATCTATTTTTAATGTATTTCCATTACTTTAAATGATTCGTATTACTATAATAAAATTATTTTGTTATTTAATTGGTTATAGTGATACAATAATTTAAATAAGCATAAATTAATAAATATAAGCTATGCCAAGCTATAAATATGCAAGCTATAAATACTTTACACATACTTTACCATAATGTATAATACTTTATTTACTATTTAATATTTATGATTTATTATTTTAGTATAATTATTTTTTCACATGATGTAGTAATAAGAATTTGGAGAAGAAATTAGCTTTATTTTCATGACAATAATGTCATGATTCAAAAAAAGTTTTAATAGTCCTAAAAAAATTAACGATATCTTGCTACGTTTCTGAGCCTTAATCGTGTTAGGATCCTTGCTGTCTATGGGAGGGTCAGAGAGCTCTCAGAATTAACCAAAAATATCTTAATTTGTGTTCCGAAGATGAACGAAGGTCTTATGGGTTTGGAACGACACGAGGGTGAGTAATTAATGACAGAATTTTCATTTTTAGGTGAACTATCCCTTTAAGTACTACTTAAGAGTTACTACCCATTACTTCTGATTTTAAACAGCGGATAGAAAACACTTAGGCCTATGATTTGACTGCTGAAAAATTAATAGAGAAATGATACTCGGTATAATTGACACATGAGGATCATCAGTAATATTAATAACTCGTACCCCAGTAAAAAGGGTTTAGGGATGCCCCTGACAGCGACCAAAGATTCATAATGTGTGCAATTTTTACTTAACCACTGTCGAAAGAACCTTAAGATTTGTTTGTAAAGCTGCTTAGCACTGTTCGCAGAGCACATTCTTGAAGGGTTGCCATGTCCACTTATTATAAACGATGCTTATTATAAGCGATCCAGTTTATGGAGTTAATATGTATGTAAACTCCAGCAATATGGAGTTTTGTTGGATTCTGTTTTGTTCAAATTCAAAATACCTCTTATTCTCAGAAGTGATGTAATAATTCTTAAAATACAAATACTGTAATGATTTTCATTTCATTGCACTAATTTCTTCTGGTCTGTTAGTCTCTTTATGAAAATAAAGCAGTTAAATACATGGCCTTGTCTGTTTTGTGACCACCATAGATGAAGTTCTGTTTTTAGTGCTATAACCTCGACTTTGAAGTGTGAATGCTTTTATTTGCTTAAAAATCAAGCACATAACTCATATGTAATATACTCATGAGTTAGAAAATGCTACATTAAAGAGAGTCAAGTTAAAAGCCAAGCAGAAGAAGACTCATGATTTGAGGATTTCTTCATGTGTGTATCACAGTTTAATATTGAGAATCAGGGGTTTGTTCAAATGCACTACTCTGAATGAGCAGTAATCACTGTTAGACTGCACTAATGCTGCACTGTGCTGCTGTCCAGTCCCATCGGAGAGCACTTTCAGTCCCATTAGAAGGCAGTGGGCCTCTGCAGTGTCACAGAAGTGAATATGTGAACGAGTAGCTGATTGCTGCGAGACGTGATTTGATTTAGAGCAGCTCTCTGTGATGCTGGGCCAGCTGTGCTCCTGTGAACGGAGGGCGTTTCATTCTCAGACGAGATTTACGGCAGCACACGCTCACTGCACAGACGGCTGGGCTGGGCTCTGTATATCATATGTAGCAGGAGCACAATAGTGGTGTGTATCTCGCACATGCTGAGGACAGTGAAGTTAAAGATAATAAACAAAGCCAACAGGTGCACAGAATTGCCTTTATGTACCAACCAAAACAAAAAAAATGCTCATGTTCAAGCAAACACTGTTAACATCAACAATATCATCAACCTCAAATTAAATAAAAAAAGAAAATTACATTTTGCATAAAGAAAACAGGGCATATGTTTATTTATTTAGTTAGTGTTGTGACATTTTCATAGTGATTTAGAACATTAAAACCCCAGATTCTGATTACCACATTTATTTATCTATCTATCTATCTATCTATCTAATCTATTTTTAATGTATTTCCATTACTTTAAATGATTCGTATTACTATAATAAAATTATTTTGTTATTTAATTGGTTATAGTGATACAATAATTTAAATAAGCATAAATTAATAAATATAAGCTATGCCAAGCTATAAATATGCAAGCTATAAATACTTTACACATACTTTACCATAATGTATAATACTTTATTTACTATTTATGATTTATTATTTTAATATAATTATTTTTTCACATGATGTAGTAATAAGAATTTGGAGAAGAAATTAGCTTTATTTTCATGACAATAATGTCATGATTCAAAAAAAGTTTTAATAGTCCTAAAAAAATGGCTTAATATTCTTTTTGCAAAATACAATTTCTTTTGATAATTTTTATGATGAATCTTTATTTCATCAAAGAATTTGTTTCATGATTTACTCAGTAACAAAGCACAGACATCATTTGAATACTTTATTAAATAATTATAATCAAACTAAAAAAGGAAATTCCACCATCAAAAGTCACATTTAATTTTTTTTTTATTTAAATGTTTCAAGTTTTCCAAACAACAACAGCATCGCTCTGTGAGCTACAATATATGCATGTGTATTATTTACTTCCAAAGGGAAAAGCTCGAAACTCCCTGAACCGTGTTGTGCCGACAAGAGCACAACTTTATTTAATATTTATGATTTATTATTTTAGTATAATTATTTTTTCACATGATGTAGTAATAAGAATTTGGAGAAGAAATTAGCTTTATTTTCATGACAATAATGTCATGATTCAAAAAAAGTTTTAATAGTCCTAAAAAAAATGGCTTAATATTATTTTTGCAAAATACAATTTCTTTTGATAATTTTTATGATGAATCTTTATTTCATCAAAGAATTTGTTTCATGATTTACTCAGTAACAAAGCACAGACATCATTTGAATACTTTATTAAATAATTATAATCAAACTAAAAAAGGAAATTCCACCATCAAAAGTCACATTTATTTTTTTTTTTATTTAAATGTTTCAAGTTTTCCAAACAACAACAGCATCGCTCTGTGAGCTACAATATATGCATGTGTATTATTTACTTCCAAAGGGAAAAGCTCGAAACTCCCTGAACCGTGTTGTGCCGACAAGAGCACAGGAGGTTTCAGAAGCCACACCAAGGCTGATGGTGATTTAAGAAGGAGAGTTCAGGAGCTACATGACCACAGTCGAGAGAGGTTTTGTGCCCAATTAATGAGCTCAGTCCAAAATAATCCAGATTGGCTTGCTCTCTGAAAGGCCTCCACCAAAGGCCTATGTGGCACAGCATATTGTTCATAAAGCTGATAGATAGTAGAAAATAACTGATGTCTGGCAAAACCAGAATACCATTTGTGCTGAATTAGAGTTACCATCTATCTGACAAGTTGACATATCTTAGTTTTTTTTAAGTGTTTAAATGTCTCAAATTCAAGTTTAAGAGTTTGTTTGAACTTCCTTATAACACTGAATCGAATTTCGCTTGAACTAAATGCTGACCAATGGCAGACTGTTTGGAAAATCCAGTTTGAAAATATTTGCAATTTCACTGGTGCAGAAATCACACACAGCAGCTTTAAAGGTTGTATGATGGCTTAACACTATCAAAACTCGATTTTCATAAACTCCAGTATTCAGAGCAAAGGTACCCAGTATAATCGCCAATGTGCACAGAAGAAGCTGTCACTGAAACAACATCAAAAACCACAATGCAAACAGAAGTCTGAAATTAAGATTCTAACACTGTTGACATAAGATTTCCCGAACCTGGGATGAGCTGATAGGAACTTTTTCAGTACAAATAATAATTATAATTACAATTACAATAAAAAACACAAACAAAACATTCTGGAATTTTCTTTTAACCTGAAATTTAAATACAAATGGAAAAAATAACCACACAATTTAAAAAAGTGTCAAGTTGACATGTACACCACCACAGTAGCAATTCCTGAATGATATACATGCATTTTTTTCAGTCATTTCACATTGATACAAGCAACTTATTTACACCACACTGGATATGTTTCTGAATCCAGACTCTACATGGCGTTCCTTTTGTATTCTACATACATTTAGCAGCATTGAAAACATTGATAAATCTTAGTAGCCGTAACTCATAGAGTAACGCCAGCTTGCAGTTGTACTTAACATCCAGATCCTGAGTGTCCATCTACAGGTTGTAATGTCTTAATTTAGACTTGAAAATCACACGCCAGTCACATGTCTGTTTAAGGACCAGTTTTCTTCGTTGGAAAATCCATAGGGATTTGAGGTCTCTGTGTGCTTGTTTTGTCACATTAAAAATCTCCACGTACAGCAATCGATGAAGCGTTTGAGATGTAAAAAGGACATTTGTGCAAGCGTATCCTTCAAAGGTGTTTGCACACGGTTTCAGGTCCAACTGATTGACTGGCAACAGAAGAAATGGTCAAAACAGTATCATCGATGGGAGTGGACAATGGCTCATGAGTTATGATTATTCTAGCCTGAGAAAATCAAAGTCTCTATAATCAATCCTTTTCTGAGTCATGGCTTTCCTTAGGTTGCTGTCTTGCATTTAGGTGCGTGCCTTTGTTACCAAAGCGATATTCAATATCACTAACGTTTAGGGAGACAGTTTATATCCATATCAAGGCACAAACGTTTCACATCTGAAATATTTATCCCCATTCATCACAAGTTCAGAGCAAGTATGGAAACTAGAATACTTGCTGCCTTCAAAACATATATTTATGAGATAAGCTCATGAATAAGCTCATAATTATGAGTTTAAACCCTTGCTTTCTGAGTAGAGGCTGTGTCAGTGAATTTATCATTTATAGTCTGTATACAATTTAGTTTGTATGCATTTTGTATAAATTGATGGGGATTTGTAATAAAGCTAACGAGTTTTACACCTTACGCCTCCTTTACATTGTCGGGAAGAGAAAAACAAGAAAATTGGCCAGCGAATCAACTTCATTCCAACCAAAATCGCTTGAACGTACATCATGTCATAATTACGATTTATAAACTCATAAATAGGAGCTTCCCATATGACTTGAAGGCAGCAAATATTCCAGAGAAATCCCAGAGCTTCAGTACACATGGGTGAGAAACAATGGAGGAACAGTTTGAGCGGCAGTGCACGATGGCGAGCCAGACAGGAGGCGCAAACAGAAACACAGCAGGCTAGTTAACGTCGCACAAGCCCATTGCTAAGGCTGCGCACACTGGCTATGCAACAACGGCACTCTGTCAGCGCTCTCTGTGCACAATAAGGGCAAACTAAATCACTTTAACCGAGGCGAGGAAAACAAGTGATGTGTTTGTGAAAGGCGAGAGGGATGGGGGAATCACAGCAGATCAGGAGGGATATTTACACCCTATAGTATGCCAATCGCTTGTCTGTGGCCACAAGTTCCTGTAAATAACATCCTCCCCTGAGGCTGAAATGGAAACGACTAGAGGCTGAAATGGAGATCTGTAGACACACCGACTCTCTTTATAGGTACATCCTTTATGCAACTGTCTTCCCTGCTGTTTAGCAAAGGTAAAATTACTGAGTACAAATCAGACTGTGCTTGGGTCAGAAATTAAATCTGCTACAAACTGAGAACAACTCATGCTAAGAGTGTTTGTGATCATATTTCAAACTGTGTTCTCTTGATATCTGTATCTTCCTGTAGCATTACACCATTCAAACATGCTAAAGATCCCATAAAAAGTTTAGACAATTGCAATTTTATTCTTTGTAGTGACATATCCTGTTGAAACAGGAAGTTGGGGCAGGACATATCAAAGGGCTTGTTCTTTTTTTTAAAAATGGGGATGGCATTTGGTTTAAATCATAACTTTCTATTGCTAGTCAGAAGTATGTGGTTTTAGCAGGGACTTTCTCATTATAGAGAGCGTTTGATTGGGAAAAAATTGACAGAGCGAGTCATCAATATTTTATTTTTATTTTTTTTGGAAGGGAAAGACTGTGAATTTTAAAGTTGTATATTTGATAAAAGCTATTTTGTCAGTTTATTGGGAACATTAGCATATATATGCTTCAAAGCTAAAAAAACATGAACTAAAAGCCTTTCCAATCTAAATTTCATGGAGTCTCTACCCGCGTGAAAAGAAGTACACTTTACCATACTAAATTAAACTGTATTATAGTTTAATGTAACATATATATTTAAATACATGAGTTTCATAAATGCTTGTCAGCACATTTTGCAGTACATTTACACTAAACATAATACAAATTATACTGACAATAAGTTATGAAAATTGTATTTCATATATTTAAATATATTTGTAATTTACACATTTGTAATGATGAAGTTGCAATTTAGTACATTTAAAATATATTAACTTTAAACGTAATATTGAATAACAGACTACAGTTAAATTTATAATCAAGTACTTTCCATGTGCTTTAGTATGTTAGTCAGACATCAAAATAAGTGTACTTCAACACACAAAACACAACAAAAGATTAAGCATGATTAAAACTTTACTTTAAAGTAAAACTTCTAATTTGACATTATTACAAAGTGAACTTTTAAACATATACTTAAGTGTATTAGGAAACAGTAATGAAAGTGTTGTCTTTTTAAGTACACTTAAGTGGCATTTTTATATTAAGTATGTTAAAAAACATACTTTTAAGATTTGAAGTACACTACATGTGCACATTCAATACAATTAAACACACTTCTTTTTCACAAGGGTACATGCTTTTAAAATAAGTGAAACCTTTGTTTTTCCTTCAATCCCTCACAATTATTTTATAAAAAAAACTATTAGGCAAGTACTTGTTTAAAGTTCACAGTTCTGTTTTCCTGTGTTTCTTATGTAACATCTGCGTAGCGCACAGCCAAAACACAAGATGTGCCTTTTCTGCTACTTTCAGCAAGAGAAATCTCATCTGATCTGAATGGCATTTTGTTATTGTGCCATTTTCAGCTCACTCTACCAAATTGCTGGCAAGGATCCGAAAAGCGGATTATCGCTTCAGCGTGTGGGAGAAGGTGCATGCATATGCACGTGCGTATCAGTACGTTCGCAATTACTAGCCTGAAAATTTATGTGTAGTGGTTACAGATTGTTTGAGCGAGCATGTGTGCTCATATACTAGAGCGTGTGTGGGCTGAAGTATGCGTTTAAAGTCGGCTTTTGCGGGGGAGCTGGAGTATGGCGCCCATGGCCCTGCCTTAAAACGCCACAATAAGATTAACGAGTGCTTGCCGTGCCACATGCTGCTGTCCCTGCTTTTCTGTCTGAGCGCTGACACCTGAAACCCTGACGCAGAGAAGAGGGCATCTGTTGTATCTGCATGTGCATCCGTGACTGTCAGTATGCACGTTTTATCTATTACTCGCTTTATCATTATTGCAAGAGTCGGAGCAGGTTTTGATGGATGATTACATACTACAAACTTGGGAGCAATGTGCGCTGATAAATAGTGCACAATAAAGCCAGGTGTGTGTTTTAGGAAAGGTCAATTTTGGTTGACTTTAAGGAACATAAATATGACATTTATGTCAAATATGACTGAGTAACACGTGAACAGCAGTGATCTGAGAGCATTAAGAGAATCAGGCCTCTTTGTTCATTTCCTTCACAATCTAAAGGGAACGGATGCATTCTTATAGACTCATTCAAATTTGACACATATTTTCAATGCCACGCTATTGCTATACAGACACCAAGATATGCAGGACAGAACATATACAAGTATATATGGCCTACATGGATTAGCCATTCAACTTATAGAGCTGGATAGCAAGCAGAAGCATTGAGAACACGTGTGTGTGTGTGTGTGTGTGCGCGTTTTTGTGACAAATGAGGACATCAATTTGTATAATGACAAAGGTATGACATAGGTATTACAAGGAGAAGGTGACTTTTCAGGACATTGCCCCATGTCCCCACTTTTCAAAACGCATATATATAACACAGAATGGAGTGTATTGAAAATCTGAAATAGCACAAAGTTTCCTGTAAG
>NW_015629037.1:332724-358958 GCF_001515625.1 Sinocyclocheilus rhinocerous
GGTCTGTTTCTTCTATACAATGAAAGTCAATAGGGCCCAAAGTTTAAGAAAATAATCCATATAAGTTTGGATCGAGTTATTATTATTATTATTATTCAATTTATTCAATACTTTTGACTAAAGAACAGTATGAAACCATTTAGCAACTGCTTACAACAACTTCTGCACAGTCAAGTGCCACCCACATTATCTTCAGAAAATGTAAACATCTATTTTTAACATACTGTACATTGTTGCAAACAATTTGCTATTGATGCTTTTAATTAATAAGTGAGAGCTAGAGAGGGCTTGTAGAGTGTGAATGTATGTTTAGTGTTTGTGTGTGTATGTGTGGCTGTGGCTGTGGCTGTGAGTGCATTACAGTCGTCTCTGTGTGTGTGTGCGCGTTTTTGTGACAAATGAGGACATAAATTTGTATAATGACAAGGGTATGACATAGGTATTACAAGGAGAAGGTGACTTTTCAGGACATTACCCCATGTCCCCACTTTTCAAAACGCATATAAATCACACAGAATGGAGTGTATTGAAAATCTGAAATAGCACAAAGTTTCCTGTGAGGGGTAGGTTTAGGGGTAGGGTTGGTGTAGGGCAATAGAATATACGGTCTGTACAGTATAAAAACCATTACGCCTGTGGGATGTCCCCACTTTTCACAAAAACAAACCTGTGTGTGTGTGTGTGTGTGTGACACTAATCTGTTAATCTTGTTAATGCCATTGCAGCTGGTGCCCCAACGTCCAGCACATGAAATAAAGGAAGGACAACACAATAACCAACAGCTGTTGACGCTCACTGTTTGCTGCCCATCACACACATGCACTCCCACTAAAATGCTCTTTGTTGGATGGTTTCTGTTGCAGTTTCTCTCAGACTAGATGTCGAAAAGGTAGAGGAACTGAAATGTTTAGTAAAGGAATTGTAACTACTTTTGAAAAACAGTGGGTTGACAACAGGGTAACTGCTAAACTTCTATGCAGATGGAGTTCTCCCTTCTTTTTGATGTGCATCCCTAAATTATGACTATATTTAATTTTTAAGATAGGGGAATTGAATGAGAAAGAAAAAAGTTGGGAATGCCCACTTTGAAAAAAATAAAAAATAAAACTTCCAAAAAGAGGGTTTTTTGTAGTGACACTATAGAAGCATCATTTTGGGTTCAACCAAGTTCACTAAAAGAACCTTTTAGTGAACAGCTTAAAAAAGAACCATTTTTTTCTTAGTATGAAGAACATTTTTGAAATCTGAAGAACCTTTAGCCAAAAGAGTGTTTTTGCAGCAAAACCATAGATCCAGAAACCTGTTCCTGGAGGGCTTAGTTTAGTTTAGGCCTATTTTAGCTCCAACCCTAAATAAACACACCTGAAACCGGGTCTTCAGACTCACTAAAAACTTCCAGGCAAGTGTGTTGGAGCTAAACTCTGCCCTCCAGGAGCAGGAATGGATACCCCTTACATAGAAGAACCATTTTTGGTTCCTCATAGAACCTTTCAGCGAACAGTTCCTTAAAGAAACATTATTCTTTAGTATGAAGAACATTTCAAAAATCTACAGAACCTTTTGTGGAATGGAAAGATTCCATGGATGTTAAAGGTTATTCATGGAACCATTAATGCCAATAAAGAACATTTTTAAGAGCGTATTTTATGTTTCTGTATCCAAAAGCTCACTATACTTTCTTCTCCTGCTGAAAAGACCATCGCAGATGCTCATCAGCATGATTCTTAACTAACATAACCACCAAAAAGACTGTGTAGTTCAACAGTTAGACCAGCACCAAACCAACATACACCTGGATGTTCTCACAGGTCTAAGCTGGTCGTTTCAGCAGGAATATGTTTCTTCTGTTTCTTGAAGAATGGTCAGTAGAAACAAGACTCATAATGTCAAGTGACTGACAAGGCATATGGGGGGCCAGAATGATGGAATGAAGGTGCTAGATGTTGACGGTGTCACATTTACAGAGACAATCCGCCTCGTCCTCTTTTCACCGATCCAGAACTCTAGCGTAGTCCTGCAAAGCGCAGCCTCCTTCGCTCTTCAGGTCGGCGAAGACCTGCGTGAAGAAATGCGGGTCTGCGTTGATGCGCAGCATCTTGGTACTGGTGATGTCGATAATGGCCAGACAACGGTCCCAGAATGCCTCTTTAGCCGCTTCCACCAGGAAGGGCTTGAGCGGGTACGAGATCTCGTTCCCCATGTAGGAGTACGACAGGTACAGGCAGGTAAGGAGAATTGCTTGGAGCTCATGCTCTGAAGACACCACGTCGCCATCCACCACATCGCGGCACAGCATGTACACAAACACCACGTTGGCTGGTGTCACAAAGGCCTGGTCCTGCCAGCCCTGGAGCAAGAGCGAGCGGTCCACAGAGCGCAGCCACAGCACCGGATCGGTGGGGGAAAGATGCTTGAGCCGATAGCAGCGGCCACACAGAAACTCGCCCAGGCAGCGGAGCAGCTCGCTGGTCGAGGCCTGGACGATCACGCGCTTGGGCGAGGAGGTGCATGTGGGCGCAATCTTCTTTATGGAGGAAATCTGCTGCGGTTTGTTGTATCCCACACTCAGCCCTACGCCCAGGCCCAGACCCGCTGGACCATCGTAGCTAGTGAGGTTGGCGCAGGAGAGAGACTTCTTCACATTTTCGCGGTTGAGGTGCAAGACCGGATCATTCTGGTAGATGTTATTGTTGTTGAGAGGAGCCCCGACAGCCCCTTGACCTCCAGGATAGGCTTTTTTGGACTCGCCCCGCTTCTTGGTGGAGGCCACCAGGCGTTTCCAGGTGAGAGCGGGGAGGAAGATGGAGTGGCTGCGTTTGTGGTTAGGGTCTTTTTGAGTGTTCAGCGAGCGGCTGCTCAGGCTCGGGTAATGGCTTAGAGAACCAGGCCGGTCGTCATAATAACCGGGTTTTCGAGGACCCGGGGAGAGGGACAGTACGGTACCCATGAGTCCACTGAGGTGCTGAAGACACCAGCTGTGTGGGTTGATGTGGCTCAGAAATAAAGTGCTTGTGCCTCACTGTTCGAAATCTGGAAGGTCAAGACTGGGCTGATGAGGGGCATGGATGAGTTCCTGAGAAGATTATATGTAGAGCATTATAATAAATACAGTAAATGACGACTTTAAATGATAGTTAATAAATGTAAATTCATAGAAATAAAGAGAAAAGCCTCTGACATGCATTTTTTTGGGTAACAAATGAACTAACAATTAGAAGAATTTTTGAAAAATTTACAGTCAAACCAAAATTATTCAGACACCAGATATAATTTTTGATATTTTTTAACTAGTGTGTGTAGGACACTATAGTTAATTTATGTAAGTGAGGAAAGCAAAATAAAGTAAACTGTGACATATTATACCCAAAAATTCTTCATACAGTGGACTACCAGTAAAACTGATAAAAAATTTGGGACCAAAAATTATTCAGACACTTTGACCTGACCATGTTTTGCTTAAGTGTTTTTTCTTTAATTGCTAATGCAAACTTTTTACACCACAGACTGAACAAAATAAAGCGTTGCTTGGTAGTTGGTTGACCTAAATTGGTTTTATCTAATTTTGTACTTAAAGTTCTTGTCATATTTTATTACCATTTTCTAAGCTATAGCGAATAAACTTTGATAATGTGAGAAATGTTGAAGGTGTCTGACTAAATTTTGGTTTGATTATATATTGGTAATGTTTATTTAGAATTATACATGACTGTTTCTAAAACTTTATTTATTTATTTGGCTTCTTTTAGAACTATTTTGTTGACAAGAAAAATATATGAACCAACTCACTTTTTTTTCTTTTTGTCAAAGATGTAAGTTACTTCTAAGTAATTATCAACATGTAAAATAATGATAAATATATTAAGGTTTCTCCACTATTTCTTTCTGTCACTCATCAAACAAGTCAGTTTGTCACATTTACCATGTTAACTGGATTAGTTCACCCAAAAATGAGAATTCTGGGTAACACTTACAATAAGGTTCCATTGCTTAACACCGGTTAATGCATTAACTAATAACCAATACATTTTTTTACATTATTATTAATCTCTTTTAATGTCAGTTAATAAAAACATATTTGTTCTCCATTAGTTAATCTTAGTTTAGGTCCATTAAATAATATTAACAGATAAAACTTTTGATTTTAACAAAGCAGTACATTTTGAAATTAACAATAACTAAAATTAATAAATGCTTTAGAAGTATTTTTCATTTTTAGTTCATGTTCACTAACGCAGTTACCTAAT
Organism: Sinocyclocheilus rhinocerous; assembly: GCF_001515625.1. NCBI lineage: Eukaryota > Metazoa > Chordata > Actinopteri > Cypriniformes > Cyprinidae > Sinocyclocheilus > Sinocyclocheilus rhinocerous. Next base: position 336,969 of record NW_015629037.1, read on the forward strand.
GTTAATAAATTAAACCTTATTGTAAAGTGTTACCAAAATCTGTCGTCATTCATTCTGCCTCGTGTTGTTTCAAACCTTTCTTTTTATCTGTGGAACATAACTTTGTTTAAATTTAAATTTATGTTTAAATGTAAACATTTAGAATCTTAAAGAAATTTAATTATTGATACTTGATCTTGAGTGTTTTTATAACACTGGTTATAAAAGTAATATTTGAGTTGTGAATGAATCACTCTTGAGACTGTTCATTCAACGAATCAATGAATTCAATGACCAGTTCTGGTCTGAATGATTTGTTCACAAATCCAACGGATCCGTTCGACTCCCTGATGACTCACTGATCTAGTTGATGCAGTTACAGCTCATTGGAGGTGAATATTATCATTATATAATGACTTAAATTTCGATCAGTTCAAATAGCTATTTTTTTTTAAGAAGTTGTACATAAACTAGATTTGTTAATGTTTGCTACTAGATCATTTTTATGGTGTTTTTGTGTCAGTTTTGAATCTTGAAATCCTGGGAGTCCACATTCATTATAAATGCATTTGAAAAAAGCATAAACTGCACATTACTAAAATTTCTCCACAGAAGAAAGTTGTACGGTTTGGAGTGAAAAACCAAACACTATAATCTTCTCACTTAAATGGTGTAATTTGTAATGAAAATTGCAGTAAAATGTGACCCTGGAGCACAAAACCAGTCATAAGTCGCATGAGTTTATTTGTAGCAATAGCAAAAATGCATTGTATGGGTCAAAATGATACATTTTTATGCCAAAAATCATTAGGATATTAAGTAAAAATCATATTCCATGAAGATATTTTGTAAAATTCCTACCGTAAATATATCAAAACTTAATTTTTGATTGCTAAGAACGTCATTTTGACGACTTTAAAGGCGATTTTCTCAATATTTTGATTTTTTTTCACAACCTCAGGTTCCAGATTTTCAAATAGTTGTTTCTCAGCCAAATACTGTCCTATCCTAACCATACATCAGTGGAAAGCTTATAAATTCAGCGTTCATATGATGTATAAATCTCAATTTAAAAAAAAAAAAAATTGTGGTCCAGGGTCACAATTATAAAAATAAAAGCATTTTCACCAGTGGTCTCAGACTTTTTGCACAGATTAGTGCTGTACCCATTTTGTGGAAATCTTATTATCTCTTGGGAGAACCGGGCACAATCTGACCCATTTAACTTGGACTAGAGTGTCATCAGAACCACTAGTAAACATGTATCATTAAAACCCTATAACAGCATTTTTATTTATTTTGCTCCACACACATTTATTTTACATTGTTCATATATTGCATTGAGCTGCATGTATTTGCATATGCTATTTTATTACAGTAACAATATTAAACAGTCAGACTTTTTCTGTCTTTTTAAAAAATATTTCTTGATAGTGGTGTCTAATATCAAATGTGTCACAAAACCAATCACATGTAGCACGGGTATGTTTGTAGCAATAGCCAACAATACATTGTATGGGTCAAAATTATAGATTTTTCTTTTATGCCAAAAATCATTGGGATATTAAGTAAAGATCAGGTTCCATGAAGATATTTAGTAAATTTCCTACCGTAAATATATCAAAACTTAATTTTTGATTCCTAATATGCATTGCTAAGAACTTCATTTGGACAACTTTAAAGGCGATTTTTAGATCTTTTTGCACCCTCAGATTCCAGATTTTCAAATAGTTGTATCTCAGCCAAATATTGTCCTATCCTAAGAAACCATAGCCTACATCAACGGAAAGCTTATTTATTCAGCTTTCAGATTATCTATAAATCTCAATTTCAAAAAAATGGACCCTTATGACTGGTTTTGTGGTCCAGGGTCACAAATAGCACAGTTGTCACTTTTATTGCAGTGACAACTTTACTAACTACAGAAGTATTTCAAGTATGCAGGTACATTAAATGAGTTTCCATTTTAACTTTATTATTATTATTATTTTAGAATACTGACTGTAGCTACTCTTTAGGTTACCATGGTCGTTTCCCTTGAGGGGAGTGTGTTGCTCACCTGTTCGCCCCGCACATCACACACATACGCGCTCACTGCATTAATGTTTGCATTAAATCCTTCCTTTACGAAAAACAACAGTTCACTTAAGCGCATCCACTTCTCTGTGTTCAACAGCGGATCACTTCTCTGTGTTCGCTCGAGTTACAAACAAAGTCCTTGATGTCGTTCCTGTTTAAATACGTCCATTATCCAGAAATGCTGCTCGTTAAGTGTCCTCATTTGAACGCGAACGAACTTGAACGGGAGGATTTACACCAAATCAAACTTTGATGGCAATGCAGCACCGTACCTCATGGCCCGCTTTATGCACTTTGAACAAACAGCTGATGAAGTCCGAGCATGTTTGGGCTAGTTAAAGAAAACCCGTCAAAAATAGTATATATAGGCTATGCAAAGACGCACTTGAACACATAAGCATTTGTAGGCGAGGCTCCAGCCTGTGTGCAGACAGCAAGAGGAGTTTGAGCTCTGGTCCTCTGTGCTGCACATCACACTGTGTTCAGCTGAAGCTCCTCCTCAAGACATGTGACCTACTGCTAATATCATCCTATTCACTGCATACAACAGCTCTGTTCACACACACCAATAATAACTAAGTAATCATAATAAGAAGAAATGTTTCTTGAGCAGCAATATTCAAATGATTTCTGAAGGATCATGTGGCACTGAAGACTGGAGTAGTCCTAATGATGCTGAAAATTCAGCTTTGCATCACAGAAATAATAAATTACTTTTTTTTTTCAAATTACAAAACAATTCTTTTGAATATTGTTTTTTTTTTGTTTTTGATCAAATAAATGCAGCCTTGGTGAGCACTTGTAGTAATACCGTAACATGGAGTTAATTTGATCACACTAGCACAAGAACGGTTATTGATTACAAAATGGTTTAGCAAATGCAACAAGAAAAGAGTGATTTGGAGGCTGGGTATGAGAGTGATGTTTTTATCGGAGTGGATATTTTCAGCATTTAGCAAAGCAGTGATTCTGTGTGGTGGCAGCACACATGATTTATGACCTGGGGATCAACACATAGAAATGAATATTTGTGCAGTGTGTTAAACACTGAAATGTGCAATTTGCAATGATAAAGGGGCTGTGAATAAACCTGTCTTTTTGGTCCACGGACCGATTTTCATGCTAAAATTCACCTCCTGATGGTGATGGATAGACAGGATGGAAGGGAGAAAAGAACATAAGTGAAGCTTGCATGCTATCTCTATATGTTAAACAATACAACTTTTGTTGAAAAGAACTGTAGTTAATTTTATTAAATATGCACTTCTAGTGTACTTCCAACCTAAAAGTATTTGCTAATAATCAGTGTTGGGATGTAACTAGTTACATGTAACAGTTACGTAATTTAATTATAATAACTGTAATCTGTTACAGATAGCCTACTGAGAAAAAAAAAAGTGTAATTAAATTACAGTTACTAATGAAAATGTTAACGATTACAAAGGGGGTTACATCTCAATATTTGTTCATATCAGTGTTAAAGTCAATGATGTTCAGGGGCCCGCAAACCATAGTGGCACCCCTGATGGTGGATATAAATAGTGACAGACTTTGCGATTGCACAGACAAGCTGAAAGACTTGTTGTTTTCTGCGGTGTTGTAGCATTCAGTTGTACGCTGCCCTCTAGTGGTCAAATGCCAGAAGGTCTAAACATCTATAGACTTGTGACTTGGATTTGAACTGGCTGGTAGCAGGCATTGCTTTCTCTGCTCTACAGAATGAGAGAATAACTATGTATGTATGAGACAACCTAGATGCTTACTTATTTGAAACATTTAGACGACAATCTCAAAATAGCCAAAACGTGCTCTCCCACTTGTTGTTGAATTTGTATTTCATCATAGCCATACGTACATACATAATCAGAAATAAGAAACATTACGTCCCTAACATTAACCTTATTATTTCTCTGGGTTCCTGTCCCAGTGACATTAGCCCCATGAAACCATGTGATCTCAGTCAAACAACAAGCCAGTTGTAAAATAGTTATGTTCAAATAGACTAGTTGGAGCAAAAATGTTCCTCATGACCCAATATCATAGACTGACCTCATTCGACTGCTGTGATCATTTTATACACAATCACCGATTTTATCTTTTGTGTGGGTTAAGAGGAAAAACATTCAGATATGACATTTTGTGACAGCATCTATTTATGAACCAGACATGAACCCCGTGCCAGCTAACCTCCATCAATCACATTACATGAACACACTGGATAGCCTAAGACTAAGAGTGCATAAATCATAATATATATATATATATATATATGTGTGTGAATTCTATTTTAGTTTGTTGCTGGCATTCTCTCGTCTTGCTTATACTGCTGTGGCTCCTAATCTCACACCATGGCTAACCACCAAATTGTTTATGTCTGGGCTAAATCATACGAATACTCCTGTTATGCATTTTTCTAAACGCCCTTATTTATTTTCTTCAGTAAAGTTTTGTGCCACACTGTGGCAGATATGTAGTAGAGCACTGTCCATGGTACTGAAATGACCAAAATAACCTCACAATCATAGTCTCTTTGGATGAAAGAGGCTTTATGAGGACCTGGATGGGAAAACCATGAGAAAATGGCTCAATCACTGAATCAAGACAACACGACTGTGCACATTTATCATGGACAAATGTCTATGGACACTTTTTTATGAACATATTTGCAAGCCGCCAAATTCAGTCAACTTATTTAGTCATTTTTATTGCCTGTATTATTTTACAACCTTATTAATTGCTTTTAAATCTTTACAACATTTATTCCATTAGCTTTATATTTTAGGGTTTGTTGATTCTCACCCAAATAGCACAGTAAAACATTTTTCTTATACCACACCATAATACTCATGATGGTGCACAATGCAAACGTGTGCTGTGTAGTGTATAATTTTGATACTCTTCAGAATTTCAAAAGATAAAAAACTAATTTCAATCGTTATCTCATCCTACCTCTCTGAACACACATAAAAACATAAACACACATAGCTTCTTGAGATGAGGGGATGCTTATGTCCTCACATTCATCTGCTTCTGGTACAGCATAAAGTCATCTGGAATAGAATCTGTGCAATATACAAAAAGGGAGTTAATCTGAGACACTCAAACACTGTATTGAGCTGCATGTTCAAACAGCTGTCAAATTGACCCTCAAGATGCTCAGAATGCATCCCAAATCATGCTACTAACCATTGCATCTATAGCCGAGATTAGACCATATGACGTTCTCCTGAGAGAAGCAGAAGACGCCCAGCCGCCCTCCTCTCATAGTTGTGTCTATCAGGACTCCTGAATCTGCCACCAGTGCTGTACCTTCATACAATCTTAATCTACACCATAGATATAGAGAATCTAGTCAAACTCTATACAATTTTTCCAAGTTTTAGTAGTAAGCAGTACTTGTTTTGTGTATCTCTTAAAGTTTAAAGTCAGATTAGCTCTCACCGTATATAGCCCACGTGTGGGCGGTGAGTGAGGTGCCAGCGATAGGAAGTTCTGTCCTTCCAACCCACATTCCTTGGGTCCTTCCAGAGCAAAGTAACTTCCCCTGGTGTGTCTCCTGTGTGCCACAGGGCATTACGCAGATACTCACCAGGACCTGTACGAGACTTCACTGCCTGGAAGAGTGAGGTAAAAAGAGAGACTGGGTGATGTTAGTAAAACTTTTAAACATGAATATCTACATGTATACACTACTTTTATATACTATACTTTTAAAATTAGCAAGATTTGTTTTTAAGGGGAATTCATACTTTCGTTCATCAAGGATGCTGAATAAGTTGATAAAATGTGACAGTTAAGATTTTAAAATATTTTTAACTTTCCAGTACATCAAAGAATTAAAAAAAAAAACTGTATTTTGTGGTTTCCACAAAAATATGAAGTAGCACAACTGGTTTCAACACTGATACTAATAATCAGAAATGTTTCTTGAGCAGCAAATCAGCATATTAGAATGATATCTGAAGGATCATGTGACACGGAAGACTGGAGTAATGATTCTGAAAATTCAGCTTTGATCACAGGAATAAATTACATCTTAAATATACTATGTCCCAATCCCATTTTGCTCTCTTTTTCTCCACATTCCTGTCTCACATTCTTAAAAATGCAACACGTTTGACATTTCTGCAATCCAATGCTTTATTTATCTGCCACAATAATATACTTTCCTTGCTTTGCTTTTCTCAGCAAGTATTCACATTTAATTGAGATTACACTGCATATCATGTGCATAGTTCGATTACATATTTTAAACAATTTCAATGTGTATTTTGCGTTTCCTCTCACCTTAAGCTGTAGTCCAGGCTGAGCTGAGGCTTTGAAAGGTAAATTCTGCCAATACGTCTGTTCTGTCTGTTTCCACAACACCACATAGAAGCTGGAAGAGTCCTGATAGCCAAAGATGAATCCCACATAATCATCATCAGTGGCTGTGTTCACATGGATTGTTCCCTCAAAATCAACACCATTAAATGCCGTGTAGCCTAAATAAAGAATAAAGAGGTTAATACAGCCGTTGAGACACAGAGATATATATATCAACCTGTTGGAAGTGAAGTAAATGTAAAAATCACAAATGCCAATGTTGATTTTATGGAGTCTCTATGAAAATGTGTTTACGTACGTACCCACAGCCAAACCAGGGTCGCTGTTCATGGTCTGCACAATCTCCATTCCCTAAAAAAAACACCAAAGCTGTTGTACAATACTTCACAGACATTGGCAACAATGTGCACAACAGTGTAGTAAAAGCTCAGAGACTAGCTGATAAAATAAAAGCCCAAAATTATAAAGTAAATGATAATTTAATGATCACCTTATTCAGTACCACCCAGTTGGGGTCGATCTGAGCATCTCCTTCCGGGTCGAGAATGACTGTCTGAAATGCCCTGAAATCTGTCATAGTGACCTCTGCACTTTCAGGGCATGCATCCAACAAGTCAGTCACCTTATCATTGTCAAAGTCTGTCTCACACATGTCACCAACCCCATTAGCTGATGGGAGAGAAGGTATGAAACAAACATGTTCATTTCTAGATTGGGTCAGTAAGACAGTAAATAAATATGTTATAGTTGTAAGGTGTCTTTGGAAAAGAATATTAGTATACCGGTTACTGCATACTATTTTAATTTTTTTTAATGAAAGTCTGCGAAACAGCACACATTATGTATGGTCCAGAAATAAAAAGTTGTCATTTGTTTTAATCAAATTGTGTGTTCACTCCAGTCAAACTGTATTAACTCCAGAAGTCAGAGATATTACTTTTAGCAGTATGCTAGTATGCTTTTCCAAAATGCAGAATTAAGAATCAGACCATCAGTATCTTTTTGACTGGGGTTGGGAACAAGTCTGCAGTTATCTGGGCCGGGAGGAAGGATATCTGGAATCCCATCATTGTCATCATCATCATCACACTCGTCCCCGATGCCATCATTATCTGAGTCCAGCTGAGAACTGTTGGGTACTTCAGGGCAGTTATCCCGTGTGTCCTGATATCCATCACCATCCCTACACACAGAGAATCATTTTCACTAGAGCTTTAAAGAATGAATGACAAGCGGATTTTGCTGAGTAATGAATCTCACCGCAAAAAGAACATTGAAACTGACATACACCAAAAGGAAACTAACTTAAATCAAGTATAACACTTTGAGAACAGTAAAAATCATTATACCTGTTCTTGGGTAAAATAAGTATTTATTTACACAGGTACTTACATGTCCTTATTTGTATCACATACATCTCCCACCAAATCGTTGTCCATATCTGACTGCAAAAACAGCAAAATATGGAAATGAATCATTGAATTTGAAAAGCAGTGTGGTTGGAGTACCTGTCCCTTTGCCTTCACTGACTCAAGTGCCACTACTTGTTCAAAATCCAATCAACTTTATTTTATTTATCATTTATGTGCCTTTTAATAATACTTATGGAAGAAATGTTGTTCTTGGTACATTTAACATGATGTCATTCAAGTGCTCACCTCTTGTTAGCTCAAAAACAGCAGTTAACCCTAACATGAACTACTGTATCTGTAATTATAAAATCAAACATTTCTGATTTATTGATTGGTCAATCATGAATGATTTGTCTTGAGAAATATGATCAAAGTTTGCTTAAGTAGACGTGTTGTGGAACTTGTACTTCATGTGACAGCATTTAGATTATCGGGGTGCCACAAGGTTCAGTGCTTGGACCTCTGCTTTACTCAATATACACAACCTCACTGGGCACTATCATAAAAGCTTCATCTACTATGGCAACTACACAGATGATACAGTTTTACATCATTCCAACCTGATGACCCCACTAGTTCAGCATGTATCTCTTCCTGCCTTTTTTTAGACATCTCAACCTACATGATGGACCTTCCGCTTTGTCCTTAGAGGCACCCCCTTTTCCCTTCCCTACCCTTTTGCGTTAAGTACTTCTCTTTGTCTAACCTGCAATGGATCGTTGACCTCAGGACAGCTGTCGCACGCGTCTCCCACACCATCTGCATCTCGGTCTGTCTGCATGGGGTTGGGTATCTTAGGACAGTTATCCAACACGTTAGGGATGCCTGTAAAAAAATAAAGTGGTGAAAACAGATGATGTGGTACAATGCTGTAAAACCACAGAACAGATTAAAGTGAATGGGACTGACCATCTCCATCAATATCATTGTCACAGATGTCTCCCTTGCCATTGCTATCAGTATCAAGCTGATCTCCATTGGGAACGTTGGGGCAGTTATCACAAGCGTCGCCATAGGAGTCTGTGTCAGAGTTCTGCTGGTCCTTATTGGGCACCAGACGACAGTTGTCCTGCAAAATTTAAATAGCTACTGCTTAAGAATGTGTCATTATGAAGAACTTGTTTCTACATAAATAAAAAAAATACATTTTGAAGGACATCAACCCAAGTGAAAACAGTTTGGTATCCAATGATTGTTCAAATATTTTTACAATTCTTCACAACTTGATCAGCAACCTCAACATTTTTAATTCCATCTCCGTCTGCATCCTCGTCACATTGATCACCAATCCCATCTCCATCAGTGTCCTCTTGCCCAGAGTTTGGGGTATTTGCACAGTTGTCCTGCACAGGGATATTCAATTTATTATTATTATTCAAGGAATATTAAATTTTATATGCATATTATACCAAAATTGTTAAGAAATCACAACAGAAATTAAAGTATATGTGTATTGCTGAAGGAAGGCTGTCATCAGTTAAGCAGAAAACCATTAAAGCAATTAATTGGACAAAATTCATGAAAAGTCATGTTACTTTTTTAACGCATAAAACCTACTTGCAATCCAATTTGACAGGTGCTATTTGGACTGCTATTACGCTGCAACATGCAATTAATTCTTAGTGAATTCCCTCTTAAAATCCCTGTAAAATGAGTATGTACCGCTCTGCAGTGTTTGTCATTGTCAATGCATGGAAGAGGCCCATCAGGGTAACCATCAATGTCTGAGTCTGGACCACAGGTGTTCCCATTACCTGCCCAGCCAACGTTACACTGCAAGACACAAAATTAAGAGAAAAATCTGCCATTTGGACAATTCTGGGTTGTTCTTTTTGAGCTTTTTTAAAAGAAGCAAATAAGTAATGCAAAACATTACAAGAAAACAAGAATTTGTTGTCTCACTTAAGAGCTGCATGTACTTGTACACAAATGCAAGATTTTGGATTCAACATTTGCAAGTAGGAAATGATCTGGCTTTATTATGAAGTTTTTAGAGTCTCACCACACAGGAAATGTCACTGTTGCGGCCCATCATACAGTGTGCATTCACATCACAGGGGTTATAGCCCAGAGTTTCACACGTCCTCCTTGCAAAACAGCCTGCAGTCTGATTACCCACAAATCCAGCTTTACACTGGCCACACTTGAACGATCCCTATAAAAAGAGAGCAGTCAGTTTGGTAGTAGTACATTCATGTTTCATCACTTATGGCTGCTCTGCTTGACTTGCCGATTCTAGTGCTTTTTAATTTATATGCAAATTTTGACAGTTTACTCACCACAGTATTTATACAGACTGAGTTGGGCACACAGGCACCAGAGTGCTCAGCGCACTCATCAATATCAACACATTCCTGAAAAAATAAACAACATTCACACAGTAAAAGCCTATTCACTTCGATGTAAAATTCTGTTGTAATTGAATTTTGATACTTTTTACCTGCTTGTGGCTCTTGGCAAACTCAACACCAACCCCCCTGAGTGTTGGACCAGTGAATCCTATGGGACAGGACTCACAGGTGAAGCCTTTAGCTGTGTTCACACACAACTCTGCAGAAAAACAGGGCTGAGCAGTACACTAGGACAAAGAGAGATATTGCGAAAAATTGTTTTGAATTATATTGAATGTTCACTTGTAGTGTATTTCAAATCTTAAAAATATATTAAAAATGTACTTAGATGATATGATATTAATTAAAGGGGTCATATGATGCGATTTCATTTTTTCCTTTCTCTTTAGAGTGTTACAAGCTCTTGGTGCATAAAGAAGATCTGTAAAGTTGCAAAGACTAAAGTCTCAAATCCAAAGAGACACTTACAGAGAGGACACTTTTATGTTTCTTAACACACCTAAAAGTGCACTTTGTAATAATGTCAAATTAAGTTTTACTTTAAAATACATTTTAAATGTTTACTAAAGCACATGTTAAGTACTTGATTATAATTTTAACGGTAATATTCAGTATTACATTTAAAGTTAAAGGGGTCCTATTATGCTTTTTCACTTTTTCAACTTTAGTTAGTCTGTAATGTTGCTGTTTGAGCATAAAAAAGATCTGCAAAGTTACAAAGCTCAAAGTCCACTTCAAAAGGAGATATTTTATTTAACAGAAATCACTTTTCAAAAACTACAACGAACGACTCGTTTGGACTACAACGCAATATTTTAAATGTACTAAAATGAAAGTTAATTGTTTCAAATGTCTACTAACATTTAAATATATGAAATACAATTTTCAATAGAAATGACATTAAATTTAAATGTAGTTTTTTTTCAGTACATTCAGCAGTAGACTGTATCCATATTTCAAAGAAAATAGAAGTAATTATGAAATTACATGTAAAGATGTATTTAAGTCCTACTTAAGTGGGTCAAAAAACCAAACTAAAATTCAGCTAACTGCATTCAATATAATGTAACAGTATAATTTAATTGTAATGAACAGACAATACAGTGTCGAAACACATTACACTCAATTTGCATATAAGTATACTATAAAGTCCATTAATTCTGTAATAAGTACTCTTTTTAAAAGTACTTTTTTACAGGGGCATGACTCAGGTAATAAAATTATAATAAATAATATATAATAATAAAAATAATAATAGAAAAATAATTTTAAAAAAATAATAGAAAAATAATAATAATAATAATATGCTGTCTGCAGGAACCTCATCAATGTCCTGGCAGTGTGTTCCATTTCCAGTCATGCCCTCTGGACAGGGGCCGCACTGATATCCTGGGTACATCGTGCTCTCCATGCAGCTCACAGCGTTATAGCAGGGGTTAGGATGACATCGGGACTGAGGCTCATGGAATCCTGATAAACAGAGAGACACACATACAGATTACCCTTATATCACAACAATCTTCAGACATGTTTATCAAAACATGATCTGCCATCTCCAAGCTCTTACTCCATCCCTTACCACACACTTGACATTCAAGAATGGTGTTTCTGATGAGAGACATCTCTTTTGTCTGAAAACACATCAAAGTAGAAAGAATTCAATTTGATAAAATGCAATGTCCCAATTAAAAACAGAAGTATGTAATAAAATATATATCCTCCAATCCAAGCGTAATATGCAGAGACAACTATAGTTAAGTGATTTGTGAAAACTATTCCTGTGAGCCACATGATCTCATATTCAATTATAGGGCTGATGAAGATATCTAAACCTGTTCCTATTTTCATCCTCATTCATTCATTCCTCTCTCTATGGTGTTCTCTTACCTGTTCTCTGATATCCTCTCTCATCTCTCCCATGATCTGGTTAAAGATGATCAACTGTCCGATCAGAGCTTTGGTGTGATCACCTGGCCACATGAGAGGCTCTTTTTATTATCACAGAAAAGCATTACAGGCATGAAAATAATTCAGCTGTAATAATACATTCACATATGATTGAATCTTTGTTGATATTTACCGAGGATGGCATTAATGTCACTGCCTACTGTAAAGAAACAACAGTCACATTTTATCGAAAGTTTCTAGTTCAAAAACAAATAAATATATTTATACTTCTGATCAAACGTTTGGGGTTGGTAAGATTTTTTTTTAATGTTTTTGAAAGAAGTCTTTCATGTTCACCAAGGTGGCATTTATTTGATCAAAAACACAGTAAAAACAGCAATATTTTAAAATATTGTTACAATTTGAAATAGCTGTTTTCTATGTGAATATGCTGTAAAATGTAATTTATTTCTGTTATGCTAAAGTTGAATTTTCAGCATCGTTACTCCAGTGTCACATGATCTTTCAGAAATCATTCTAATATGATGATTTGCTACTCAAGAAACATTTATGCTTATTATCAATGTTGAAAACAGTTGTTATGCTGCTTCATATTTTTGTGGCAACTGTGACACTTTTTCCAGGATTCTTTGAATCAAAAGAACATTATTTATTTGAAATTGAAATATTTTGTAACATAATAAATATCTTTACTGTCACTTTGATCCATTTTAAAGCATCCTTGCTTAATAAAAGTATTAAAAAATCCTACTGACCCAAACGTTTTTCTACAGTTTTTCCTCATTTTCAAAATGTATGAATTGTTTGTAGGAATAATATCTGTGGAATTTCTGCATTGCCACAAGAGGGCAGTATGATAACATGACACTGTTTGTAATGGAATATTATACTGAGCAGAATGTATTTTAAAATACAGTGTGTGAAAAACATTACAAGTTCTCCTTATGCTGTCAGAATAGTGTTTACCTGCATTGCTTATAGCTGAATCTCCTTGGAATGGACAGTCAATGAGAAGACCAGCTGTAGCCAGAGAGCCTCCGAGAGCTAGTTTAACAGACTCTACTGAACCCTAAAATATATACATATATGAAACATATTCAATACTAGCACATTTACATGCTTCCTCATCCCTCTTCTTACACACTTTAACACACTGACCTTCACACAGGCAAATTGACACCTATCATTTAAACAGAGCAGTCAGTCAGGTGATGCAAAATCAGACATCCATGGTCTGTTACAACAACGGTTGTACTAAACACATTTACTAGGATGTCTGCACAACTTTGCATATGTATATTGAAGACAACACTAATTAGATATTTACATTGGTTCATACAAATCTCTATGCAAGGTTGTGAGTGGTGGCTAAGGCAAATGGATTTGATTTAAAAGAGCCCACCTCTGAGTTTCTATGATATTTTGGTCTGTATGGCTTGAGTTGCTCTTTTTAAGTCTATGAGACTTTTCTAACCAGTTTTACTGTCTGCCAGCTCAAATAATTAAGTCACTTAAAAAGCACAAATCACACAATTTGAAATATCATTTATGAGGTGTGCATCTACTGTAAAGGGATAGTTCACCCAAAAATTTAAATTCTGTAATTTACTCATTCATCCACTGAAATTCCACATAACCAAAATTGTCACACATTAAAAAGTACAAAAAGATATTTTAGCGTACAGCATAATCCACATAAAGCCTAATCCATATTAGTGGCCTCTGAAGATGTATGAATAAAAGTCTAAATTAGATCTGTTCATCATATAAAGTGATCTCTTTAGACTTGGATTAAATTGCTCAGTTCTTATGGATTATGTTAACAATGTCTTTATAATATCAATGAACATTTTAAGTTTTAGTTGTGTGGACTTTCAATGGAAGGACAGAAATCTTTCAGGTTTCACTAAAAATATCTTCATTTGTGTTTTTCGAAAAGTCTTACAGGTTTAGAACATAAAGTATCATGACATGAACTATCCCTTTAAATTAGCTGTACAGTTACTTTGACTCACATTGACTGCATGACAAAAAAACGATCATAAATTGTTGACCTAAATGAATCACCTGTATCCTGGCATAAGATTTCTGTCCGGTGCGAACATCCACAGATTCTGCCTTTGATGGAAGCCCGACAAATGAAGGGAGGCCCTGAGCAGAGTCCACCAAACGGCAGTTTACATAAAGCTCTAGGTTTATGTGACTGCGTCTAAGTCCACTCATTCTGAGTATAAGTGATTGGGTGCGTCCCTCAGCGAGGACTGGGTTTTGTAAATTGACAGCATGAGCTTTTCCATCAGAGCGCAAGTATCGCACCAGTACTGAGGAGAGAAAGGAGAAGTGATCTTTCCAAAGACATGATTCATAAGCAAATATCGACTTATTGAGCACCTAATGACATTTGGGGAAATGTTAGCAAATGACCCAAAAAGAGCTTACATTTGTTGATCTTGCCTACAGCAGCAACCTCCAGGTATTTCTTGTTGTCCTCTTTATCATAGAGACCGAACAATACGCCGCCGAGTTTGGGTGGCAGCATGAAGGTGGAGGTGATGTACAGATCTCCTACCGTCTGCAGCGCTCCAGACAGACTCTCTATAGCTGCAGCTGTCTGACGTGCATCATGGAGCTCCAATACATTAATCACTGGAAGAAAGAGTACAGATTTTAAGGCTAAATCATATGCGCAGATAACCTGTGCAGTAAGATGTATGATTTTATGAACGAGAAACTTTTGGAGAATGCTTGAAAACACAAATCTGGACGGAGAGTGTTTTGAAATCAGGCTTCAAATCCAGACTAATGTTAATTACTGTATTTAGATTAATATATAGACATAGTATATTTGTCTGCTTCAGTCTGGTATTACTATATAGACAAATAGTCTGAATAGTAATAGTCTACTTTTTTCAAGTAACTAGTAAAGTAACACATAACTTTTTAATCTACAGTTACTTTGTCAAATAAGTAACTCCAGTTACTTTGTTTTCCCATTTATTGACTGTGACATGTGAACATGTCATAATGAATAAAAACAGTGAAATCCAAACTCAGAATGACACAAACCTGCCATAACTAAATATGTTAAATAACATATATATCCTTTATGTATTTAATCCCATTTGTCTTTGCTGCTGACCTCCGATTATCCAATTCTACCACATGAATAAGCAAACATTTAGATTTGTAAGACTTTACATAAACATAACATTTGTGTTTCACTTTTTTATTGCTGAAGAGTGTTGAACTTTCTTCTCCTGCGTCCTATTATTATATAACCTAACATGGTGATTTTTGGCTTCTCTCTAAACTCTACAGAGTTGTTGACTTTTAAGCAAGTGACCTTTTTCAAGTTACGGGAAATAATAATTAGAAAATTATTTTATTTGATTAGAGGCCTATTATATTCATGCTACAATGCATGCTGGGAACTCACAAACTCTTAACATTTCAGTATATAGTTCAATTTGAAATTCTTTGTTCAGAAACCTTTGACTAGTTGGGATAACTTTTGGGGGATTCTGTTGGTGAAACATGGGCTCTTATGTAATTTCATGTTCTTAGTATTTATGACTTAAAAGGTCCCATAAACTGGAAAATATGTAGCCTAGTTACTTTTACAGTGCAAGCCACAAACTAAACTGAAGCTGGCTCTATTCCTCTAGATAAAGGATATTTTACCTTTATTTCTTGTCCCTATAGTTCTACTGGTAGGCTATATGCAAAGCTTGTTAATGGAAGGAGGCACTTTCTTATTTTTACTTAATTGTTTTTATAAATATTTCTCTATATAAACATCATTCAGTCAATAATTTCTTGTGCAACTGAGTTTTATATATATATATATATATATATAACATTTTACATTTATATGCACTTTCATTCGAGGAAAGATGTGCAATAAAATAAAAAATTAACCAGAGTTACATGCCATAATAACAAATGCCCATTAAAAAAAATCTAGGGGGCAAATATTGCCCCTTAATAAATAGTTAATTTCTCACAATCAATGTTTGTATGGATAACAGCTTCCATTTACATGTCATTATCTCATTGTTCGAGCACTGACTGCGTCGCTGGGGGAAGCATGAAATGAGACAATAAAGGACAATTTGGGTTATGAATTAACGGTTTAACAGCACAACAACTAACCAGATGACCACTTTGTCACCAAGAATGTGAGAGCACTGAACTTTCAAATTATTGAGAAAATCGCCTTAAAAGTTGTCTAAATTAAGTTCTTAGCAATGCATAGCCTGTTACTAATCAAAAATTAAGTTTTGATATTCACTGTAGGAAAGTTTAAAAATATCTTCAAGGAACATGGTCTTTACTAAGTGAATGAATGAAAACACAACAACTTAGTGGTTAGCAGAGCTGGGTGTAACCAGTGTTGGGAAGGTTACTTTGGAAATGTAATGGGTTACAGATTACAAGTTACCCTACTTAAAATGTAATAAGTAGTGTAAAGCTATGACAGTAAACACGTACGTAAAGATTTGATTTCAAAAACGATATCATAGTTAATAAAATATTGACAATGCCTTGGGAAAAAAACTGTTAATCTTTAAAAAATTAAGCATAGCTATACATAAACCCATATAGGAAATAAGAGATATCGAATAAGCATGTTCTAAACTCCTGAAACATTGGTATTTTAGAGCAGTCACTGCAATTTATGAAAGAAATCAATTAAATCTGTATGTTGGGGGTGTGTGTGAAAAAAAGCAGATGTAACCCCCTTTGTAATCCTTAACATTTTCATAAGTAACTGTAATTTAATTACACATTTTTTCTCAGTAAACTGTAACTGATTACAATTACTTTTATTTTGTAATTAAATTACGTAATTCCGTTACATGTAACTAGTTACTCCCCAACACTGGTAGTAACAGATTACATGTAATCTGGATTACATAATCAGATTCCAAAAATTAAGTACATGTAATTAGATTAAATTACATTTTAAAATACTCGTAATCAGAGTACAGTTACTTTTTTTATGTATTGCATGATTACATATTATTTACACAATAGCAATAAATTATTCATAATTTATTGATTCTCCTTAATTCCTCTTTTTCACCTTTTAAATGTTCCTTTCTAAAATAGCCTGCCACTTATATACACTCAGAAAGTCTTTCAGTTTTGTGGACATTCACACAGAGACCAGTCACTAGTCAGGTGGCTAAACATTTGACCACTGGATTTACAAAAATCATTTAAGGTTTAAGAAGCGTTTCAACGTTGCATCAACTATGAACACATTAATTTTTCTCTGTATGTTATTTAACCATGTATTACTAAGTCTTTGGAAGGCTTTTGTCTTACAAACACATTAAAATGCACAAATTCACAAACTTTTTACTCATCTGATCCTCTTTCACCTAATATATTTACTTGAAGTACACCTGAGATATTAAAATAAATATTAAAAATATTAAGCATCACATCTGCATGTTCATTGGTTCTCTGATGTTGGTTATGGTCACATGACATGTAGGTAAACAAATCAAATATTTCATTTTCTCAGTAAGTTTTTTATTTTGATTGATTTTAAAATGATTTAACATTTTTATGATTTAATTAAAGCCCCTTCAGTCCAACACTGGTAGCAACAGATTACATGTAATCTGGATTACATAATCAGATTCCAAAAATTAAGTACATGTAATTAGATTAAATTACATTTTAAAATACTCGTAATCAGAGTAGTTACTTTTTTTATGTATTGCATGATTACATATTATTTACACAATAGCAATAAATTATTCATAATTTATTGATTCTCCTTAATTCCTCTTTTTCACCTTTTAAATGTTCCTTTCTAAAATAGCCTGCCACTTATATACACTCAGAAAGTCTTTCAGTTTTGTGGACATTCACACAGAGACCAGTCACTAGTCAGGTGGCTAAACATTTGACCACTGGATTTACAAAAATCATTTCAGGTTTAAGAAGTGTTTCAACGTTGCATCAACTATGAACACATTCATTTTTCTCTGTAGGTTATTTAACCATGTATTACTAAGTCTTTGGAAGGCTTTTGTCTTACAAACACATTAAAATGCACAAATTCACAAACTTTTTACTCATCTGATCCTCTTTCACCTAATATATTTACTTGAAGTACACCTGAGATATTAAAATAAATATTAAAAATATTAAGCATCACATCTGCATGTTCATTGGTTCTCTGATGTTGGTTATGGTCACATGACATGTAGGTAAACAAATCAAATATTTCATTTTCTCAGTAAGTTTTTTATTTTGATTGATTTTAAAATGATTTAACATTTTTATGATTTAATTAAAGCCCCTTCAGTTCCTTCACAAACCCCAGTTTGGGAAACTTTGACCTAATGTAATGTTTAATGTACTTCATGTTGTCAATAACAACAAATGGAATATATTTTCCTACTTTCTTTCTTTATATTTTTATATCAATATAGCCAATATAGTACAAGTTTGTCCTATTTAAATCAATGTAATAAACGAGTTAGGTCAAAAGTAATCTAAAAGTAGTCTGATTATATTACCTAAAATGTGTAATAGTTACTAACTACAATTTTTGTCATGTAATTTGGAATCAGTAACGGATTACAATTTGTAAGTAAGCTACCCAGCTCTGGTGGTTAGCCATCAATTAAAACGTTGTAATATTTTAACAGGGATGTTGCTAGCTAGGAGGCCCAATGCAATAAACTGCACAAGGGGTCCAGAAAACCTAGCAACTGCATTTTAGGACCTTTTTTTTCGGGACGGGGCAGAGACAAGTGTGTGTACATTCTTGACTTGACTAATTTGGAAATGCCTAAATGTAATTACATTACAAACCTTATTGGATGAATCTGCATATGCTGTATGGACATATGAACATAGGTGTCCTCTTAGTCACCACATCCACTAAAATCTGCAAGCCAGAAGGTCATCAAATAGCCTACCTTTTACCCTTTTTTATCATTTGAAACCTAACAAACTTTATGAAATATGCTCCTTTGAGTGTTCTCCTTCTGTAAAACACGTGCCACTTAGTTTAAGTTTCAACGCAACTTCCTAATCATGACAAAAATGGTTTAGTAACAGCTTTGCCATCGATTGGTTCAACCAAACTGAGAGTAACCTTGGTTGACCCACCGCAGCGGTAGCTATACTGACATTTGAAACACTCTCACGTTACATACAAAACACAGACATCTCAAAACTCAAACTAAATGTTGAACTTTACACTAAACAGCAGCATAATTGGAACAAGCCAACCAGAAAGAATTTCGATCAAGATTCATCCTAAGATTATAGACCAATAATAAAGTTAAACACATGCAAGCTGTGTAAACAACCCTCTTATCCTATGATATTGAACACACTGATGACCTGATTCTTGTTCTTAATGCTGAAAGAATCCAGAAAAGACTTCCAACTGAGTGCTTTGTTGTTATAACGGTTAAATACTGCTACGGTACAGTACCTTTCTATTATTTATAGACTAAATACAGAAGATGAACAGCATGTACCAAACCAAACATTGCGCAATAAATGTGGAATCCTGTCATGATTTAACAGTTGCGCCAGTGACTGACAGTAAAGTTGTTTTGTGGAAAGCTCTTTGAGAAGGTTCAGCCCAGTGAGACATAGGGCAGGTCTGGCCTCAGAGAAACACAATGGACGACCCCAGTGTGCCTTGGGTTTCCAGTGAGAGACTGGGACAGCTGTATAATGGCCACAGACTCTGACTTAACTGCAATGTTTGGCATGAAATAATAAAGTTCTCCGCAGCGGTTCTCAGGAGAGCTTTAAAATCTGGCTGATTTATAAAGCTTTGAGTCTCGAGAGGTCAAAGAGCTCCTAGATGGTTGGTTTAAGATAAGAAGTCTGACAAGTTTACTCTGCGTGATTTCTGCAATGCGTTGGAAACGTTAATATAGCTTGACAGCATGTTTAGTCTGCAGGACAGAATATCAGGTCACGGCACCAAATTAATGTAATATTTACAGCTTGTCTAAAAGTGTTAAAGCGTAATGGTGCAGCTGGTAATGTTTCTTCTGTATTCCTAATTTTCAGTCCAAGTTTCCCCTAACAAAAATTAACCTTGGTTTTACTACAAATAAAACCAAAAAAACATGTTTTTTGTAGTTAAACCACAGTAACCACAAATTAGCCATGGTTTTGCTACACTAACCGTAGTTTAACCATGTAAAACTGTGTTTATACAAATGGTAATCAATCTGCAAAAAAACATGGCTACTACACTTTTACTAAAATAAAACTATGGTTAATTTTCATAAGGGCCATGATGATGTATATAAGATGGATTGCTATGTGAAAAGTAGTACAGTAGCACAGACCAATTTTCTCATATTAGTGTTTGTCTTTTTAATATGTAAGATAAATGTTACCCAGATGTTAAATAAATGTTACCCAGTTTACTTGAATGCTGACCAGAAGATAAAACATTGACCTGAAAAGTCAAAATTTCTGCCTTGTGAGACCTGACAAAATGACAGATCACAACTATTATAGTAACAATTACATTAACAATAATTAAAAGCACCAATATGGGCTCGCTTGAGGCTCCATCAAGTGAGCGATTCTGTTAGAGCGCACACGTGCATGATGGGAGATTATAAAGAACTGAGGTAATAGTGTGTGCAGCTTCACTCTGAACGGCAGGTGAGCGCTAATGTGCGCTTGTTGTCCCTTGTGGCTCCCATCCCATGTTTTCTTCTTTATTTAGTCCTCGTCTTCATCATCCTCATCATCATGGCTGGAGTTCTTCAGCTGTGGCCGCTCACGCTTGATCGTAAGGATCCCGGTGAGGATGGCGTAACCCAGCATGGCTCCCACAGCAAACAGAGCAGACAGAATCTGGTTACGCCGCTTGTGGGGCTCGTTGCCGAAGTCGCTGCTATCAGGCGGAGCATGAATCTTGTGACCTGGGGCCTCTGAAAAGGAGAAGGCAAATTTAAATTTGGTTAGTTTCAGTGAAAAGGTTTAGGGTTAGTGGAGTCCCCTTTAAATGAACCAAGCTCAGACCCCTTTAAGCGGACCAAAAAGTTAACAGAATGAAAGGAACCCAGTTGTCTTTGCGTTCCCATTATACCAGGTCCAAAAAGATGGCTCAGATATCATTTGTTAATTTAGTTTTACTTTCCATTCACAACAATGTTTTTTTAGAACCATATTAAATTAAATTATCAATATTGTTAATAATAATAATAATAATAATAATAATAAATAAACAAATCCAATATATTTTTTTAAGTTTTGCATTAAATTTTGTATTATTTATATTATATTGATAATATTTACTACTTTCAATACTACTACTAATAATAATACAAATACAAAATAATGATCTTAATTTAATAAGTTTAATTTATTATTATTATAAAATAACCTTCTATATTAAACTATATTTTTATTATTATATTTATTAGAAGATATTATTAGATATTATTAGATAATAATGAGAAGATTATCAAAAGAAGAAGAAATTAAACTTATTAAATTAGGTTTACTTTAAGTTTAATTAAAGTAATATTACTTATAATATTTATACTACTAGTGCTACTAATACTCCTGCTATTACTTTATCATTGTTAATTTAATTTAATAAAACTGATCAAATTAAGTATTATTATTATTAATAAAACATTAAATAAAGGTAATTATTTCGTATTTTTAATTATATTATATTCATAATATTCATACTACTACTACTACTACTAATAATAATAATAATAATGATATAAGTATTATTATTATTATAATTATTATAATTACTAACCATAATAAATTAAATTGTTGTCACTGTAATTTTTTGGTACTACTATTTGTATTATATTCATAATATTTATACTTCTACTACTACTACTAATAACAACAATAACAATAATAAGTATTATTATTAATATTACTATTTTTTTTTTTTTTAA
>NW_015629037.1:359004-361386 GCF_001515625.1 Sinocyclocheilus rhinocerous
AATAATAATACTTAATAAACTAATCTTAATTATAATAATAATAATTATTATTATTATTATTATTATTCGTTTAAATTAACCATATTATATTAAATAAAAATTAAGCAAATTTTCATTTCATTTGTATTATATTAATAATATACTTAATATATTAATAATATAATATATTATTAATAATATACTACTACTTCTACTACTGCTACTACTACTACAAATACTAGAGCAAAATGTTTTTAATGTGACAATATGCACCTCGTGCATCAGAGGGGAAGTAGAGTGCTAGGATGTTGGTGCAGTACTGCTGCAGGTTGTTCAGAGAGTTGAGGTGCTGCTGGAGCTTTCCATTAGGCAGTTTGATCTTCAACAGAGGAGCCAGGTGTGCAAACACATACGCGTCCAGCGATGAGGGACTGCAAGCACATGAAACATCACGGTCACAGATGCGAATGATTTCACACACCAACACATACATACACAAATTACGCAATTACACACAACTGGTGTTGCTTACAAGTCTCCGAAGAAGAATTTCTGCGACCCCAGTCTCTGCGATAGGAGGGTCATACATTCAAATGCATCACGATAAAGCTACAAAGCAGAAACACAAAGATTACGTCTCATTTTCCAAGAACAATCTATCGTAACTGCTGGCAGTATTTGTAAAAAGGACATGTATATCTGTCTTCGCTCATAACTGTCTCTTCCATAGCCTTCCTCTAAACCCACCAAAGCAGTGATAACACAAAGACATGTTGCTATGGCAATCAGACATATGACCCAATTCTTTCTGTTGTGTAAACATATGATGGAGATCCTGCAGAACAATCCCGGGGTGTCTTTGAAACAAATGTAGACCACCAACAGACTGTTAAAAACAAAGACTACATATAGAAATGGCCTTCTAATGTGTTCTCATGGTTTGAATGTAACAGCTTTTGTTGACAAAGTAAATAAAATCTACTGATGACATAATTTTGGATAAGCATTTACTTTAGCATACAGTATACCTTTATTATACTGCCTTGTTAACTAGCGAAAGCATTTTAGAAGTGTTTAACAGTGCTTAACTTGCTAATTGGAAACTGGTTACAACTTTGGATTACAGCTATGGATTACAGGTGATAATGTTGCAAATAATGTTCAGTTTCTTGCACAGACTGACTGTTTTGCTTCATAAGACCTCAATATGTCATCAGGAGTCACAGGTATTAATTTTGTCTTGCCTGTATTTGCTTTTTTTTTTACTCTCAAAGTGACAGTAGCCATTGTCTTGCCTTTTATGAATCACCGAGGATCACCGTTTCAGCTAAAAATCGTCTTTACTGTTCTACTGAAAAAAAAGGTCACCTACAGTAGAGGTGTGCAATATTTATCTTCGACGGTAATACCGTAATTGTTGTTTTAACGATTTGTGAGCTGACATTAGAGTAGGTATGAGTATTTGCAAGAAACAAACAAATACACATCTTGAGAGTACAAAAGCATTCACTGCGTGATGAAGCCTATGATAATGCAGTTACAATGCCCCTATAATTCGAGTTACGAAAGCAAAAAATAACCCCTGTATGGGTTTTTGTTTTTTATAGTTATAAGATATGATATAGTTAAGCAATATCACAGAAGCAAGAGTGCCGTGATTGCGCGTGTTGCATTGATTTTATACAACAGTTCAACAAACAAGAAATTAATATTGAGTGAGTTACATTATGGACACAATGTTGTCTGCTTCGTCAACTTCAGCAATATCACAGAAGCAAGAGTGCCGTGATTGCACGTGTTGCATTGATTTTATACAACAGTTCAACAAACAAGAAATTAATATTGAGTGAGTTACATTATGGACACAATATTGTCTGCTTTTTCTGTTTCAGTTCTAAAATAAAGCCGGAGCAGAACATTTGTGCGTTTCAGAGCAACAATGCAGTGTTTCGTTCCTGAATGAATGCGTTTTTGAACAAATCATTTGAGTTAATGATTCAATTATCTATTCATAAAGACAGTCGCTTGCTTCATTTCTAAATGAATCAGCCGTTTTGAACAAATCATTTGAATGAATGATTCAATGAAGGCAGGGACTTGTCGCCACCTACTGGCGGCATTTATTTATTCATGAAATGCCTAAACCAGTTAAAGGTGGGGTAAGCGATTTTTCAAAAACGCTTTAGAAAACTGATTCGGGCCGAATAGCAAAACAAACTTGTAGCCAATCAGCAGTAAGAGGCGTGTCTACTCATGACGTGGAGGAGAGAGAGTTCAGTGCACAGGACGGACATTAGCCGAGCTGAGCGACAGAAAGATAGAGATGGTGGATAAAAAAACAAAATAGGAAAACGTCTGTGGAACAAAAGAAGGCTTAAGGCAATAAGGCAAGAAGTAGGACCC
>NW_015629037.1:361964-364688 GCF_001515625.1 Sinocyclocheilus rhinocerous
TTAATGCCTCTGTTTTACAGTTTTAAAGAGAAAAACAGGCTGTGCGGCACATCAGTGAACATGACAGATGTCCTCGGGGGGACAGTGAAAGATCAAACATCAACATTTGACTGTGTCATCATGCAGAGTTCAGCTCAAAGAAAAAGAGCTTTGCAATGAGCCATATGAACTGTAACATTTTTAAAGGTGTGTGTATATTGTATGCAGTATTATGCCTATAAATATGTATTATTCGGTCAGAGGTACACTATATGAACAAAAGTATTGGGACACCCTGTGTATTACACCAACAAGGACTTAATAACGACATTGCATTCTAATTACACCGACATCTATATGGATTTGGTTCCTGCCTTTGCAGCTATAACAGCTTCCACTCTTCTGGGAAGGCTTTCCACAAGGTTTTGGAGCATTTCTGTAGTCATTTTTGCTCGACATTCCAGTAGAGCATTTGTGAGGTCAGGCACTGATGTTGGACGAGAAGGCTTGACTCGCAGTCTCGGTTCCAGTTCATCTCAAAAGTGTTTGATGGGCTTGAGGTCAGGGTTCTGTGCGGGCCAGTGAAGTTCTTCCACATCAAACTCATCCAACCATGTCTTTATGGACCTGGATTTGAACACTGGGGCACTGGAATTGAAAAGGGCCTTCCCTGAGTTGAAAGCAAGTTGGAAGTTGGAAAGGGCATAGCCCAACCCCTAAAAAAAGCCTGGTACCATTATCCCTCCTCCACCAAACTTTACAGTTGGCACAATGCAGTCAGTCTGGTAACATTTTCCTGGCATCTGATAAACCCAGACTTGCATCAGAGTGCCAAACAGAGAACCGCGATTCATCACTCCACAGAACAGGTTTCCACTGCTCCAGAGTCCAGTATCTGCATGCTTTACTCCACTCAATCTGACGTTTGCCATTGTTCTTGGTGATGTGAGGCTTGCATGCATCTGCTCGGCCATGGAAACCCATTTCATGAAGCTCCACGATTCCACTTTCCAATAATACCACTTATAGTTGACCACAGAATATCTAGCAAGGACGAAAATAGACTTATTGCAAAGGTGGCATCCTATAACAGTACCATGCTTGAATTCACCCAAAAGTTTCCCAAAAGCATCATTAGCAGACTATGTTCGCAAATTCCGTCATTACCATTATTTCAACAATTCGCTGTTTCCCGAAACCATAGTTCAAACAATCATTCGCAAACAGTGTCACAAACTTAAAAGGTTGGAATTACTGCTCTCAACCTGTGGTTCGAAGCGTAACCTGTGGTTTTTTGCTAGTATGATATGTGGACTTCAAGAGATCATGCTCTTGGGCACAATAAGCAAGCTAACATGCAATACATTCTGTATCTTTCATTCCAGTTAAATATATACAGTACGTTTCAATTTATATATTTTAGTATGTCAACAGTCAACGCATTTTTTGAAGAGTGCCCATGTGCATAAATGCAGGAGGGAAGCTTGGAGTATGACGTAAGAGGGAAACCACAACGAATCAAACATCAAATAAAGCAAAAAGACAAGGAACAAAAAATAGTAAAGTAGTCATCAGGTGCCATTCAATATAGCAGCATCTCAGAGATCTTGAATCAATTAATTAGCAGAAGTTATTACACCACCATACTCATTAATGCCGACCATATATTGTTAAACCAATGTGCAGCGTTGGTGGTAACACATTACAAGTAACACGAGTTATGTAATCAGATTACTTTTTAATAAACTAGCAAAGTAACACATTACTTTTAAATTTAAAAGAAAATATCTGAGTTACTTCTGAATATCTGAGTAACGCAAAAATAACAATGCGTTATTTTCCATAAAAAAGTAACCAAGTAACGCAATTGGTTACTATTTATGAAGTACTGCAATATTGTAATGCATTACTTTTAAAAGTAACTTTCCCCAACACTGCCAATGTGGTTCAAACGATGGTCTTTACTAGCTAGGTAGTTTCCACAGCGATGCATCATACTATGGTAGTTAATTAGAGAGTTACATGGCTGTATGCGAAACGCACTTCAGAATGACCCATTTTTTCGCAAATGTTTGTAAATGCAGGGCTAGGTGTTTGATTTTATATACCTGTGGCAATGCCTGAAATTATTTTCTTCCTTAGTATTTTTGTCTTGATTTCTAGTATAAATATCTACAAGTTCTTGAATCAGGATGCATTTACTTGACAAGTAAAATGACTTAAGATATTATGTCTTGTTTTCTGAAAAAAACAAGTTTTTGCTTAAAACAAGCAAAAATATCTGCCAATGGGGTAAGAAAAATAATCTTGTTTAGCCTTTGAATTAAGATAAGTTTTCTTACCCCATTGGCAGATAGTTTTACTTGTTTTAAGCAAAAACTAACAAATTTATTATTATTTTTTTCAGAAAACAAGACAAAAGATCTTAAAGGGGTCATATGATGCGATTTCAATTTTTCCTTTCTCTTTGGAGTGTTACAAGCTCTTGGTGCATAAAGAAGATCTGTAAAGTTGCAAAGACTAAAGTCTCAAATCCAAAGAGATATTCTTTATAAAAGTTAAGAGTCAGCCACACCTACCTAAAACGGCTCGTTCTAACACACCCCACATGTCTACGTCACGATGTGAGAAGATTTGCATAACGCCGCCCAAACGTTCACGCAAAGAAAGAAGGCGTAACTTATATTCTCGCTGTAGTATTGTTGTTGATAATTCTAATAATAAATCAGCATATTAGAATGATTT
>NW_015629037.1:365904-388299 GCF_001515625.1 Sinocyclocheilus rhinocerous
TTTTGTTACTAGTTTAAGTATTTGCTATTGACTGTTCAACTGCGGGGTTTTGCGCAGCGCCGAGTAACGCGTCGTGTTGTGTGTGTGTGTGTGTGTGTGTGTGTGAGGGGAACAGGGTCATACTTGTTAAGTAAATGCTTCCTGATTCAAGAATTTGTAGATATTTGTACTAGAAAATCATTTTTGCAGTGTATAAGAGGTATGTCCCAATAGTTTTGTCCATATAGTGATATATCTATTTTATTGTCTTTTGCTGCTCAATCCTCACCAGCGCAGGTAGCAGTTTCTCCTCCAGTAGGGAGACAAAGGCAAGCGTATCTGCGCCCTCCTTTGCTGATAGATCATAGTCTGCATTGTACTTCTGAAACACAAGAGACAGTATTTAAAAGCACTCATCACATTTGCACTGAATTGTACTATATTGTTTGTCTACTGAAAAAGCAGTGACTAACAATCAAAGCAGCAGCTGCAGCATCACAGCAGTTGTTAATGTAACTGTAAGCAGTGAATGTAACTGACCATGATGTGTTTAAACATTTCTGGATGTCTAATACGAAGCCAAAAACCCTCTTAAGGACTAAATGGACACAACAACGGAAGGTTTCAAGCAATAAAATTAGTCAATTTCCATGTCTCTTTCACGGGGGTAACTCAGACATGCTGTGCACACTCTTAGTTCACCACTAACAAGCTATAAAAGGTCATGCCATACCCACCGCCTTTAAAACAAACCAGAAGCTGTTACTGGGAGACCGCTCTCCTCACAGCTACAACAACTTACATCACCAACAATGTCAAGAGTAATCTGAATTATTTTCTTTATAAAATAATAAAAAGTGACATAACCTGACAGACAGGTACTCTTTTAAAATGCAAGTATTTGGCACATTTGTCTCTCAGAGTATAATTTAAGTTAACTTTCTACTTCATGTTTCATATGCATTCAGACTTTAAAAATGTGGCAGACTTTTTATGCTATATATATATATATATATATATATATATATACAAATGTCTGTTGTAAATGTCTTTTTAAAAATTAAATGCATCCTTGCTAGATAAAAGTATTATCTTCTTTAAAAATAAAATAAAATTATCTTACTGAGCCCAAAATTTATGTTTATGTTTTGCTCTTCATTTAATCACCATGTCAGAATTCCAATAGGAGCAAATCAAATACATGAGAAAACACTGTCTTGCCGTTTTTAATGTATGTTTGAACATATGCATTCTGGGTACAGGTTTCCAGGTCTAACTCCAGATGTTACTAACTATTTCCTTTAAAAAGAGCTTCAGAACAGCTGTCTTTTCATCACTCAACACTCTCTCACAACCTGCTTAGCATCTTCAAGGAAAATCCTTCACCTGTTTTCTGAGGATGCAGATCTTGATTTAGATGCCAAGGAGCTTTAGGGTCTAATCCTCACCTGTTGAGTGTGTGTGTGTGTGTTTGTGTGTGTTTTGTTGGCCTCTCTCTGAAGGTTGAGAGGGAGGTTGTTCACCTGTTTCCTGAGATGAATGATGATCTTACTGGGTTGGGAGATGCTTCCTCCTTCCCTGGTCTTCAGAGCAGGCAGAGTACCTTTTGGAGGAGAAAACAACTCGCATGTTAACTCTACTTGAGAAAATTTGAGAACAATTCAACACACTCCCTTAAGTACAAGTGTATTCAAACCTAACGCTCTCCTCAAAGGGTTCCAGAAGTCAGTGGATGCTTGAACCATTAACCTATGACCTTTTGAACTCTGACCCAAACTGAAAGAGGGTGCAATGACCAGTCTAAGGTTCCCTCGTGCCGCATACATACAAGCTGTCATTCAGTCTTTGGCAGTAGCTCACTTTAACAGCTTCGTGTGTCAGATGACCAGTGAAGCCTGACATGATTCTGGCAGAAAACTCACCTGTAGGGCTTCTCCATGGGTTGGTGATTTTGTGAACTTTAAGAGGAGCACCAGCAAACTTGGCATAGGCCTAAGAGAACAAAAAGACAGAGAAAACACAGAATTAACTCATTCATGGCAAGCTACAAATTAAAAAGTCTTAAGCAACAAAGTCTTACAGTTGATTTCTGGGAGTAAAATCCCAATTTTATCCCAAGTACAGTGAAAAACTATTCATAAACAAATTTAAACATTATTTTCTTTTAAAATGCACTCCATTGATATGTTTAATTTATGTATTTGTTTTATTTGAAAAATCATATTTTTAGTGTATAGGAACAATTTGTAAATAATCAGGACCCAGACCTTGTCAACACAGTCTTTTTAGTGATTTTTGGCCTGTAAACATTTTGTTTGCAGTTTTGTTTGTATGAAATTTGTAAGAACTAACCATTATACCAAATTACTCCTTGGCATAAAAATGTTCTTCTTTTTTTCCCCCTTTTCATTCTTATAATGAAGCGTTTTTTCCCTTCATTTCAATATTAGGAAAATTGTATCACCGTGACTTTTTTTTTTTTTTTTGCTTAAAGGTGTATTCAAGTCATTGTATGTGTGAATCAATGTTATTTTAGTATCACTGAGAATATTATAGTATTTATTTTATTTTTAGTTAAAGTTTTATTAATTTTGTGCACTTTTATTAGTTTTTACAGTATGTCTATATAAATGGGGTTTTTCAGATTTAGCTTTAGTTATTTTCAGTAAAAATTAGAAATTTTGCTTTGACAACAAGCTGCCTTTTTCTGTTAAAATGTTTAAACAGTTCAATAATGTGCTTAAAATGAGTGTCATATTTATTTATTGATGTATTTATTTATTTCATAAAACACATTTACACACACACACATATATATATATATTTATGTATTTATTTCATTAAACACATTTACACACACACACATACATACATACACATATATATATATATGTGTGTGTGTGTGTGTGTGTGTGTGTGTGTGTGTGTTGGGGTTTTTCAGATTTAGCTTTAGTTATTTTCAGTAAAAATTAGAAATTTTGCTTTGACAACAAGCTGCCTTTTTCTGTTAAAATGTTTAAACAGTTCAATAATGTGCTTAAAATGAGTGTCATTTATTTATTGATGTATTTATTTATTTCATAAAACACATTTACACACACACATATATATATATATTTATGTATTTATTTCATTAAACACATTTACACACACACACACATACATACATACACGTATATATATATATGTGTGTGTGTGTGTGTGTGTGTGTGTGTGTGTAAAAAATGGAAAAGCAGTTGATTAATAGTAGTGCTGGATCATCTGAGCATTGCTAAACTGCTATTGAGACATTGAGGGGCTCAATCTGTAAATCACGAATTGTGCCGTCCAAAAATGTGCTGACTTGAGTTAGTGTCTGAGAGGGTCTCATGTTTGCCAGCGGGGGAAATTAAATCCTGGACTCACTCCAAGCCCTGTTAGTAAACAACATTTTGCAGTCAGCTGCATTAAATTGAGCAAGGAGACGTCAATCATCTCTCACACTCAGAGGAATTTATGAAAGTCACATCTCTGAGCGAAGACAAGGCTGGAGGAGGAAAAATCAGCTCAGACCTGAGATAGCATCTTATTTCCAGCCAGTCTCGACAGTACCATTAAAGAAGATCAAACGGCAGCGCTGCCGCTCTGTAAATTCCAGTGTGGTTTGCGGCTTCTGACTGCCGTGCTGACAAGGCATTTAGCAGGAAAAGAATTCATAGTTTATCTTTTCTTTGTTTATGTAAAACTAAGAGAGTACAAGAGTAATAGCATGTCTGGAACAGAAATAAATCATGCATCCCAAAATTTAAGATGACATGGGACAATAAAGAGTTGAAACCAGTAATAAAATAGATATAAACACAACATGATATCGGTTGAGATGCATGGCTTAATCTGGTAACCTGAAAAGGGCCTGAGAAAGAGTCTGGCTGCAGTTAAAGCAATGCTCACCTCGTCGAGTAAAGCCCACTGGCCCACTTATTCATGTGCTACTGCTCCGAAACGTACAGATGATCTTAGAAAAACATGAATGAAGGTTTTATGTTACAGTCTAAGCGAAACCCTTTGGCACTAAACCCACAACTTGGTTATCTTGTTAAATAGGCTACTTCAATTTTCTATCTCAACTGCTAGTTTTGACTGAACAACTGTCACAACTCTACGCACAACTTGGCAATTGAATCACCATATATATATATAATCTAGATAGACAGATACACAAATTATATGGATATTCCAAAACAAATCAGTTTCTATTCACAAAAAGGCATGATTTGAAGGCATAACAACTAAAAATGAAATCTATCAGTGTATTAGCCAGTGATTAGTTAACGTTAGACATTATTTAGTCGTCTAGTGTGAAATTTAATCAATTATGCAAGTAATTAACACACAAAAACTAGAAACACTTTTGTGAAGACAAAAGTTTGAATTTGATTGGCTGACTTCAAAAGGTTTTCCAATACTGCAGCAATGAATGCTTGAGAGGAGCAACTAAATGTTTGATTTAATCAATGTTTGTGAAGTTCAAAGCACAGAAACTTTAAAAGATATTCAAGCTTTTTTTGCTGTTGTTGTTTGAGGCACTTAAAAGAGATGTTTTTGCACGTTTACTGACAAGATTTTGCAGATTCGGCCAACCCTTTGGATCCTCCCCTCAGGTAAACATGAAAGAAGCTATTTAATCTGTAAACGTGATGTCGAACAGAACAACTGGGATTGGTCACTTTACATGTCAGTCAGACGACCTCTTCCTGGCTAATTGGGCGGTGCTTGGACCAACATCATGGGATTGATTCCCAGGAAATGTGTGAAATAATTTAACTAATTTAAGCCACTGTTCTGGCCAAAATACACAATCCATAACACTTCATCCAGTGAAAAACTCTAGAGCCTGTTGTCTTCTGAATCCCAAGAAAAATGGGCAATGTATGTATCTTTGGATAAAAGCCTTTGCCAAATGCATAAATGAAAATTAAAAAGAAATGCTCAACTTCAGGAAATAAGAAAAAGCAGTAAAATTATTGAACGCACCACTTTTTTTTTTTTTTGGCCTTTCACTTTTTAAGAATAGTTTTATCTAACATATTCCAACAAAGCAATTTTCAATGTGATTCCCAGTTTTTCCTGAAATCCCGAAGCTTCGTTTCTCTTCCCGTCACTGTCGGGAAACATGAGAAGCTCTCGGTTACTGTTTGTTTTTGTGTTTGGGGAGTTTGGATCTCCGCACTACAGGACCCTTCACTCCCAGCACACACAAACCGCTGGCTGTTTAGACAGCTGTGTCGGTCAGCAGATAATCCTGTCTTTCTCTACCATCATCCACACTGAGTGTACACAAACACAGACAAGTGATAACAGACACACATGGCCACTGCACACTATTATTGATTAAAAAAAAACAATGGGAGTTTTATATTAGATGTGAACACTCATCATCTCTGCTTTTAAGGGGGTGGAGGATCAGTGTAACAATAAGACATTTGCTTGTGCCCTCCTTAAAGCAGTAGCTCAACCAAAACTGACAATTTGATGATTTAGAGAAATTTAGCATTGCTCACCAGTGGATCCTCTGCAGTGAATGGGTGCCGTCAGAATGAGAGTCCAAACAGCTGTTTTTTTTTTTTAAAGAAACAAATCCACCACTAAGATGTTTTCAACTTCTTAGCCATCACTTTTGGCCAAAATATAATATATAAAATATGAGTCCATAATCCATAATAATGCTTCCTCCAGTGAAAAATGCATCAAAATCCACCTCATATTTGTTTAGAACTGTTTTCACTTATAAACAGAGATTACTTTTTCACTGCAGAAAGCAATATAGAGAACTCAAGATAGAGGATTCGTATTTTAGACTAAAGTTAAAATCATCTTGATGGATTTGTTTCTTGCAAACATGCAGCTTTTCACTTCACAAGATGTTCACTGATGGACTGGAGTGGTGCTCCAGTACAGAGGTACTGTGATGTTTTTATCAGCTGTTTGGACTCTCATTCTGACGGCACCCATTCACTGCAGAGCATCCATTGATGAGCAAGTGATGTAATGCTACATTTCTCCAAATCTGTTCCCATGAAGAAACAAACTCTACATTTTGGATGACCTGAGGGTGAGGACTATTCCTTTAAGATGCTCTATAGTCAAACATACAGTCTTTGTCGAGAAAAAAAAAGGTATGCTAATGGATTTACTGTCAAAATTAAGTAATTAATAAATAATCTTAAGGGGAACTTAATATCAGTCATTCTCATTTAAAAATGACAAACAACATCACAGTATTATACATTTGAATGTCGCAATAATATAATAATTGTAAATATAATCCTAAAATATTAATTCATTTTTCATTTAAAATATATTATGAAATAAGATTTCCATTTTTATATATATTTTAAACAATTAAATATTAGGAAAATTTAAGATTCTATATTATTACTAGGCCACTAATCAATTGTTTGTGACACTGATCATGAAACATGAACATGATCGGAATAACATACACCTATAGCAGTGTAGCTGACCTAGTGTAATTCATTTATGATCCTTAAAATTACTGTAATTGCTGTAACTCATCCACTGAACCAAGAGGATCGTTCGATATTTTATCATATATACAATTGTTTAATATATGAGAGTTTAAAGCATGAGCCCATACAGACATGTGTGACTCAGACACCGTCCATCACGCGCGCTGTAAGTCACCGCCCATCGCTCCTGACAACCGACACACAACTACAACACATTTACCGCAAAACTACTGCGATATACATCCAACCGGTGTGTTTCTCTCTTACCAGCACAGTTAAACAGTCGACATCTACTGAAGGTAATCCATAATCGCCTTTCCAACAGAACAACTCCAAGGGGGCAGCCATATTTGAGAGACTTTTAAGTGACTTCTCACCTGGAAGTACTGCGCTCTATGGTTGCTACTAGCAACTGTCAGTTGTGTTGATGTAGGACACCAAAAAAAGTCTTTTCAACCATTTATTATTAAAGTTATAAACAGAGTGTTTAAAACCCGTTGGCCCCTTTTCAATTTCGTTGTACAGTTGGATAATGACAATAAAGGTATTCATTCATTCATTAAACGGCAATATGATACAGAAATAATAATAATAATAATAATAATAAGTAGAAGAAGAAGAAAGCTGAAATAAAACGAAGTTAATGTTTTCATTGATCCAAAAAATATTTTTATTTATTAATCAATTAATTAATCAAATCGGTTTAATAAATAATACTTAAATATAAAATCTAGTCATCTTATAGTAAATCTTAAAGTCATTTAAATCGCACATACGGCAGTTTATATCACTATTTTTTAAGTGATATAATATAGTAGCAAAATTATTTTTCACAGGTGTGAGAAGGGACAACTGACTTTCTAAGAAAATCACTGCCTCTTACTGTTAGACTGAAAGAAGTCCCCAAAAAAACCTTATCTGGAATGTTTACTGTCATGTGATCATAATATATATGCTGTGTACTCACGTTTAACATTTACATTTAGATGAATTGCATGCCATGGGAGGTCAGTTTCAATCAAGTGTCAAGGTATCGTTTGCGGCTTACAGTGCAGAGAAATATCTGTTAAATTAATACAGTTCACCCAAAAATGACACAGCACATGAATTTAATTTTTTCTTTATTTATACCTATTTCATTCAATTTAAAATGTTTTTTTTTTTATATGAATATAAAAATATTTTCAAATTATTTTGACAGATTTTTCCATTTGATTGTGCTATACGCAAGTGTGACCAGCAGAGGGAGCCAATGTTACAGTCAACCCGGCAATCTTTCTTCCAGTGGGAGGCGCTGTTGCTCACTGTTCTCGTTATTTTTGCCAAGCCTACTCTTTAATTGTTCACAAATTATCATCAAATTCACAAGTCAATCATATTCATGTTAAATGGTCCCTTGGGTGAAGAGATCTACTCTCCAGTAAACAGAGCACTTGTGTGGAGTAGAAACACTTTCCCGTGATATGGGTCTTTGCCGTCAGATTGAGGCAGAGAGGCCTATATTTTTCCACAGCCAAAAAGAGCCGTCTGGAAATGGTCGTTAACTAAATTATTATTTATTATAATTATTATTATTATTATTTATTTATTGTGTAGACTGTTTGAGGTCAGCTCAATAGCACAATATGAGTTTAGATACATTTTTCTACAATACAATGTTTTTAGTATGATTTATGTGTGGGATTATGTTGCTTGTATATATACATGTATATTTGTGTGTGTGTGTGTGTGTGTGTGTGTGTGTTATCCCCTATTTTTTATAAGATGCTATGTTTGCTTTTTTTAGGGTAGGCTTGAGTCTACAGATGAAAATTAGACTTAAACCATAGACTTAAACTTAAGCCATATGCAACTATAAACTTGCATTATTGTAGAATATATCATAAGATGTTGAACAAGTTTATTCAAGTGAGATTTTTGTCTGACAAACGGCCAGTGCTGCACACAGAGATCTGATCTGATCATCATCAGTCTGTCTGAGATCACATGAAGAAACAGAACAAACTGAGACAGACTCAATCCAGAACAACTGTGCCAACGTCTCCGAGACGCTTCAAGAGACCCACCTGCAAAGCTACCTGAAAAACTATCTGCAAGTGCACCGAGGGCAAAAGCTGCTTTAAACGCAAAGGATGCTCACACCAAATGTTGATTTAATTTAGTTAATAGAAGTTAATTGATAAAGAAAATCTATTTATGACATTATTTTTGACAGCATCCTCATTTTACAGCATTTTTACACAAGTGCCTAAAACTGTTAACAGTACTGTAGCTTTGCGGGTAGGTTTCTTGAAGCGTCTTGGAGACGTTGGCACAGTTGTTCTGGATTGAGTCTGTCTCAGTTTGTTCTGTTTCTTCATGTGATCTCAGACAGACTGATGATGATCAGATCAGATCTCTGTGTGCAGCACTGGCTGTTTGTCAGAAACAAATCTCACTGGATTATTACAATTAACCCGTTTAATCCCAAATTGTTATTAGTAACCCTTTAAAATAGTCAATAATTATTTTTGGGAAAAGTGTGTGAAATATTGTTTTATGGTCGGTCACAATTGTGACTGGTGGGATAATGTTTATAGCCTACTGAATTATATTTCTGCAGTCATAAAAATTGTTATATATCTTAGCCCAGCTTTTTTAAACAGCTTGATCACATTCTAGGGTTACCATTATGCATAAAAAACCCTATACAACATTGATAAGAATACTGAGATAAAAGACAAACAAATACAATCATCAACATATTTCAAAATTATTACTTTTTGTAACATATATCATAAAATGTTATAATAGTGCTCCCAGTTTTACAACATCAACATTGTAACTTATTTGTAACATTTGAACTTTTAATTTAATGCAATATTTTGTCATTGCAACATTTTAGTGCAATTTTCACTAACAACTGCAATTGGATTTATATATTGTATACCTAAGTTCACTGTTATCACTATTGTGACCATCAAGAATTTACTCATTCGATGACTACACACAACAAAAATGTGAATTCATATATTTATACTAGACACCTTAAAGATACTGTGTACCAAAAATCTTTGTCATATCTTTATTAACATGCGTTCGTTTTGGAGCTTTGATGCAGCCATCATCTTCTCGAGGTGCAAACAGGAATTAAACTGCTTTGGTCATGTGACAGTTTCCACTAACCATGTGAAACTGCTCATATTTAATTGAGACCCTTTATTTATTTATTATTTCCATATTTTCAGGAAGTGCGCTAAAACAGCAGTCA
This sequence comes from Sinocyclocheilus rhinocerous, assembly GCF_001515625.1. Lineage (NCBI taxonomy): Eukaryota > Metazoa > Chordata > Actinopteri > Cypriniformes > Cyprinidae > Sinocyclocheilus > Sinocyclocheilus rhinocerous. The sequence goes on from NW_015629037.1 coordinate 375,643, forward strand.
GTAAGGTTTTTTAGAGCTTTATAAGTGAAAACCTTTTTTAGGGAAATGAATGTTTGGAAATGTAAACTGATATTTCCTACTGACACACTACAGCAAAAGATAGAAATAACTGACTTAAAACCATTTTTAGCTGGTGACTGAAAATACTAGTGCTCTAATAATTTTGGCCACCACCACTGTATGTATAAACGTGTATAAATGCATATTGATAGCAAGAGTAGTATGCGGTTTCGAGGTCAGCACTAATCTTGTAAACGCAGTCAAGTGCTTTCTTATTAGTCGGCGGATGTTGTTAAACTAGGCTTGAGTTTGTTTCGGGGGAATACCGCCTCAGCTGTGTTCTAGTACATCCAAACGGTGCACGTAGCACACAGTGAAGTTTTCGGTTGAATTTCTCATTGGTTCTCTAAATTGTTGGGCATGCTCTTGCTACACCCCGCTCCTTTGTTCAGACTTCATCCGCGGAGTCACTCCTCCAGCGCCTCCTCCCTTCCTCTTCCTGCAGCTGCTGCGCACTCGCTCGGCGCTCTCAGCCACGAGGTGTCCACGCGTCGCTTCTGGCCGCTGATTGGCTGGTGACGACACGAACAGCGAATTTCGACCAATGGGAGCGCTGTGCATGCGCTGAGCCATGCTGTGCATACCGCTTCCACATGAACAGCTGAAGTGGTAAACAAGCCGAGTGAGTCACTGGCAGACTCGTCTGGGTATAAAACCCTAGCCTAGCCCCAGCGTGCTCAAAGCTCCTAAACTGACCATGCGAGAGAGGAGTCGGTGAATTGTGAATTTACATAAAGCACTGGTTTTGCTGCATTTCATACCAGGTCAAGCTTTTTGGACGCACTTTTGAAGGACTACTAAATATCTGGTTGAATTAACGTTACCAACTTTTAGACGCGTATCTTAATTTCGTTGCGGCTTGGAAGTTTATAAAACAACACAATGGTGGCGATGACAAAAGGAATCAAGGTCTTCGAGATCGCCTTCAACGACCCATCCAAGACCTTTTACTGCAGTGGAGATAAAGTGGCCGGGAAGATCTTGGTGGAGGTGTCGGAGGTGACCAGGGTGATGGCCATGAAGGTCCTGGGAGTCGGATGCGCTAAAGTGGAGTACGCCAAAGGCAAACAGAGATGTCGTGAAGAAGTTGACTATCTGAAGTATGAAGACCTTGTGCACCTGGATGACCATCCAGCAGGTGAGCTTAAACTGTTTTAAGTGCGTGTTTAAAGCTGACTTTGCTTTGGTAGGTGGGTTTGTTGAGATGATGCTGATGTTGGAATGTGACACTGTGAAAAAAGAATACATACTGGATATTTTAAATAAATGTGTTACAGTAATGTGTTAATTTATGTGAAAATAGTTCTAGTTTAAAAACAGCTCAACAAAAGGTCTTAACTGATAGTGAAGTCACACTGGTAGTTCATAGTAAGGGGGGTTCCTTTGTTTTTAATGGGTTTGTTTCATTTGTTTGTATCATGATCTCTTAGAACTCTTCAAAACTTGTATGTTTTATCTTCTCACAGACACAGATGGTTCGGTCATCCTCCGTCCTGGCAACAAGTATGGATACTCATTTGGCTTTGAGCTTCCTCAACAAGGGTAAGCATTCCAGTTGACCAGCTCCTGGCATGCATTTCCTTCTAAGTCGTTTGTTGGTTAATTAATACAAGTGTTATTTCTCAACAGACAACTGGTGTCTTCCTACAAGGGCAAGTTTGGGCATGTTCAATACTTCGTGAAGGCTCTGATGGAAAGACCCGCTCAGCCCGCCCTGGAGTGTAAGAAGCACTTTGAGGTTGAGGAGCCCTTGGATGTCAACACCCCAGACTTGCTGGTGAGTTCCTCATATCAGTAATTCACTTGAGCTGTAGGCCACAAATCATGTCTTCACTTCTGATTGGGCGTTTCAAATTTCTGATTATTGGTGGTTCCTTGAGCATCACTTGTGGTGAAAACATAAATAAATATTTTTCTACTTTTGGAGCTGTGGCAACTTTGCTTTTACTGTTTGAAATCGTTTTTGTGGTATGTGTGCACTTTGATTGCAATCTTTGTGGTTCCTTGAGCATAACAATGAACTATGTCCTCATCATTTCTGTTTTCCATCCAACAGTCCCCTACTGGAGGCATGAAGGAGAAGAAGGTCACCTGCATGTTCATCCCAGACGGCCAGGTCGCTCTGAACGCCAAAATCGACAGGCGTGGCTTCTGCGAGGGTGAAGAGATCTGCATCGATGCCAAATTTGAGAACACCTGCTCTCGCATCGTGGTACCCAAAGCGGCCATCGTCGCCAAGCACACCTACCAGGCCAACGGCCGCACCAAGGTCTTCAGGCAAAAACTCTCCTCAGTACGTGGCAACCACATCATCTCCGGCATGTGTGACGCCTGGCAGGGCAAGAGCATCCGTGTGCCGAAGATCAAGCCCTCCATTTTGGGTTGCAACATCATTCGGGTGGAATATGCGCTAATGGTGAGGGCTGCCTTTCACAATTACTATAATATCATAGTGTTGCATCTACAAAAGGCAAAAACTCTCCTCAGTACGTGGCAACCACATCATCTCCGGCATGTGCGACGCCTGGCAGGGCAAGAGCATCCGTGTGCCCAAGATCAAGCCCTCCATTTTGGGTTGCAACATCATTCGGGTGGAATATGCGCTAATGGTGAGTGCTGCCTTTCACAATTACTATAATATCATAGTGTTGCATCTACAAACTATTAGGCGCTTACTTACAGCTCTTTTGTTCTCTACAGATTTACATGCACATCCCTGGCAGTGATAAGTTAGTTCTGGAGCTGCCCTTGGTCATTGGGACCGTTCCCTACAATGGTTTTGGTAGCCGCACCAACAGCATGAGCAGCCAGGATGGTTCTGTCAGCAATGCATCGAATAGTTGGGTGTCCCTGCGGATGCCGTCGTCCGTGCCGCCAAGCTACTGCGACGTTACACGCGACTGCAGCCTGGACCAACCTCTGACGCCTCTATTGGATGACTATGATGGCGGAGACAGTCCCATCTTCATGAACGCACCCCCATTCCAGTTCCCTCCACTCCCTGCTTATTCTGAGGTGAGTGTAAAGTATATCCGTAGTGTATACTGATCACTGGATATCAATAGAAAATCAATCTAATTTTTGTTCTTCTATCGTTCAGGTGGAGGAGGAATACAAAGGCAACGCCCGCATGCTTCCTGTCTGCTGAACCAAGCTGGCAGAGCATTACTGTTGCCCAACATAAAAGGGTGACTTTTCCACTCTAAGCACTTCAGGCTTTCACCATGCGGATCAGAGCTGGTTTGAGAAGTGTCGTATGGATGTGTGGAAGTGAAGATGAAGCGGAGGATTTTGGGGCCCGAGTGGCCCCTCTGCGGGATGAGCTAGTCGAAGTTCAGAGGAAGAAGGAGTGAAGTCTGAGCTCTCTTGTGCCTGCATTGCTGACAGCCATCTTATATCATGCATCACTCAAGTTAAACATGTTTCTGTCATATTATTGATGCTGTTTCGGGGCCTGAAAGAGGGCGCTCGGGCTGTTTGGCGTGCTGTATTTCACTGTGTTTGAGCTGCTCTTTCTTGAGATTACTGCTGAGGCGCAAACTGATTGTGCCGCATTATAGCCATTTAAGCACACATAGACTTTCCCAAATGGTGGTCGTGTACTTTCCAATAATCCCCAGTATAACTTTCATTAGCATTTAGCTCATCATTTTCGTTATCATTCCGTAATGTTTTTTTTTTTCTGTGGGGATGGAAGATTTCATTTGTAGAAACATTCAACACATTTGTTTGATTTTATGTTGGTCGTGAGGTTAAGTTAATGTGCTTTCCAGAGATATATTATTCTAAGTTACTGAAATGTAAAGACAGAAATGTAGTATATTGAGTTTTTCAACCAGGGAAAACATGCAGTTTCAGTGTATATATTTACCAGTGTTTAGTTTTTCATTTGAATGCACTTTTTATGGATGCAAGTTGTTGTATAACTACTCGCAGGGAGATTTCCTGTTTTTATTTCGTTTTTCCTCTTGTCTTCCAAAATTGTTCATTGAGGGATCAAGCATTGCTTGCGCAACTTAAGACCCTGTACTGTAATGCGTTCAAAACCTCGTCCTAACAAAGGGCTCCACTGATGTTGCTTCTTCCACTGTGGACTTGAACATTAGGCCAAAAAAGAACTTAATACTTCAAGTGCCAAAATCGGGGTCTGTTAGGACCACGTTCATTTGCGAGACCAGAAGCTGCACTGTGTGTAGACATATCCTGAAGACATTTTGATGAACATTTCACTTGTGGAGATCTTCCTGAACATTGTGTGTGTTTTGTTTTGTTTCTTATAGAATGTAAGATGACTGTTACTGTTATTATAAGCAGTGCAAATTTGCGATGCGCGAAGTATCATTTTTGTATCTAAATTAAAGTGTTTTTTTTTTTTGTATGAGAACTCCTTTTCAATAAAAACTGTATGATATTATCATTTCTGCATCCTATTGTTTATTTGAAGTATTCTTAAATGATAACCACAAATTTAAACTTCTGACTGTTAAGTACATTATTAATCCGTACTAAAGATCAAATGCTTGTCATTGCAACAGACATAATTGTGTCTTTAGCTTCAGTACTGTGATAATTAGTGGTGTTCTGTTAGATAAGAATCACTATTGGGATTTTGATGAAGTATTATAATCTTCGGACATTAATCATACCTCAAATCATGCGACATATTTCTAAGCAATCAGACTTCCACCTTAGCTCATAAAATGAGCAAAACAATCCCATATTAATTTGTTGAAGATATATTAGAAATTATAGGTGAGCTCTTGACTTGGGCCAGTAACTTGAACATCCAAAATATCAAATTTGGCATTGGCGGCAAGTTTTGCACATGCAATGATGCTCATATTCTCTTTTTAAAAAATTGCAAAAATCTATTTTATACAGTAAGAACAGACTGTCAGGTGGAGAGGACTAGCTAACACATTACAAAACCCCTTTAAAGTTCTCTTTCTCTGATACAACAAAGTTGATTGGAAAAATCTGATGGAAAATCCATAGTTTCGACTGTTTCACAAGTTAAGTGTTTATTTTCAGTCATTGGCTACAGATAAGATTTAAATGTGGAAACTGGAGACCAAAAGTGAGCTGAGAATCAATGCAAGATAAACAGACATGGACGTTCATATTTGCTCAAGACAAACACAATGATCTGTTGACTGGCATAAAAAAAAAGGCTCTGTCAATAAAACCAGGGTTGTTGTTAGGGTTCCAGTGTCCTGTTACTGGTAAACCAGATCCGAATTATCTTTTGGTCCAAATTTGAGAAATTTTTAATTTGATTCCAAATAGATTCAATATTCAAATAGATTCAATATTCAAACTTTATCACATGAATCAGACCCACCCTTAATCGCTTTTTTCCACTTAAGCAGTTTTCCCAACAGTAGTCTAGTAGAGTTGGAGAGGGGTCAAGTCATTTACGTCATTTTTGTGCTGCTCACTTTCTTGTGCGCACGAAGCATCTGTTGAGACGTGCCCTTCTCCTGCAGAGCAATTACTGATAAGGGTAAAACTGTTTATCTTGTCCAAAGCACTTGTTTCATGAGCCCCTCTCTCTTCACTCTGTCTTGCCCTCGCACTCAAGCTCTTTCTGGTTTCCTGCCTCAGGAAACCCTGACATATTTGAAGCTCAAGCCCATTCTCTTCCTCTCTTTTATGTCTGTATGAAATATGTGATTCCCAAGAGACCAATCCAGCCCATATTGCACATTGTTGATGATTAGACAAGAGAAAACTCTTGTCTAGACATGGATAGACTCAGAAACCCAATGCTTCTTGTGTTTTGGTACACTCTAGTTTATCTACATTTATTTACACTGCTAGTTTATTTCAGAGATGTGTAATCGTTATTTTCTAAATTGCATAAAATAATCTTGTATATTGTAGTGTTATATGACAGAGTGAATGTCCCCAATAGTCTTTTCACAGAAGTGTATTAGGAGCTGGTGTTCTTTCATAGAAAATACAATGAGGAAGAAAGACGTGAAGCTAGTTAATGTGGGGAAACCAGCATAATAGCATTCAAAACACATCAAAGACATATCATATAAGCAGATATATATGATATGTGACCCTGAACCACAAAATCAGTCTTAAGTCACACGGGTAGCAATAGCCAACAATACATTGTATGGGTCAAATTTATCGATTTTTCTTTTATGCCAAAAATCATTTGGATATTAAGTAAAGATCATGTTCCATGAAGATATTTAGTAAATTTTCAAGTGTAAATATATCAAAACGTAATTTTTGATTAGTAAAATGCATTACTAAGGACTTAATTTGGACAAATTAAATTTTTCTCAATATTTAGATTTATTTATTTTTTTGCACCCTCAGATTCCAGATTTTTAAATAGCTGTATCTCAGCCAAATATTGTCCTAACAAACCATACATCAATGGAAAGCTTCTTTATTATTTATTCACCTTTCAGATGATGTTAAATGTCAATTTCAAAAAATTTACCCGTATGACTGGTTTTGTGGTCCAGGGTCACATAGGCTATGTATATTTCTGATATCATAACAAGTCAGAGTCAAGAACCTAGTGGGTATTCTCTGTTTGAAAAAGATTTCAGAACGTAGTTCTGTCAGGACCACTATCGTCAAATATGATTGACAATTAGCATACAGTTTGGATTGGCGGTATGGTTCTGTTCTGGGCAAGAACTCCCTGCATATCCATGCAGCCCTTGACTAACGTGACCTGCCAGAACTAACGCTACGCTTGATTTATGCAAGTATAGCATATGTCAATTAGCGATCATGCTGGGCCTTTATGAGCTCAGATACTGTACATTTAAGCAGTTTCTGAATAATTTTTTTAAAAATGTGGAAAGACTATGTCACTTGCACTGCTTCACCACTGATGTGCAGAGGAGAACAAGTTGCTATGTGCTGTCTGAAGTCAACGGTCAAATTCCTTGTTTTGCAGATGTTAAAAGAGTTGTAGTCGTCAAACTAGGCCTTGTGTTCAAGCAGTCATATCATTGCTGCTGATGAGTCCTTGAACTGTAGTAACATCAGCAATCTTAATGATGTGATAATCTTTATGTTTGCTAGCACAGTCATGGGTCAACAGGGTTTATGGCAGCGGGCTCAGTACAAAGCCCTGCAGTACACCACTGTAAAATATGATGTCACAAAACGTCCGGGTGTAGATCTTGACTGCTTTTGCTCAGGAAGGCCAGAACCAAGTTGCAGAGAGATGGTGGATATGGAATCCTTTGTGCAATGGTTATACTAGTAATAATAGTATTGGTTCAAACTACCCTTGTGAAAAAGAAACATGCTTAATTGTATTGAATGTGCACTTGTAGCAAACTTCAATTCTTAAAAGTATATTTTAAAAAAACTCTATTTGCAGATAATATAATATTAACAAAATAAAAGGTCACTTAAGTGTACAAAGAGAGCACACACAATGTTAATTACACCTTTTCAAAGTCCTACCTAAGCGGGTCAAAAGTAAACTAAAGTTAATTGTATTTAATATAAATTGAAACTATAATACATTTTCATTTAATTGCAGTTAAGTGTCGGAAAACATTACGTTCAGTTCACACATATTCTTTTTAAGTATATTATTTCCATAATATGTACAGCTAGACTTCGTTGGCACTGGTTTGATAATGGTTGATTAAATGATAAGTATGTTCCTTCCGCACATGTATAGGGATGCCATTCATGCTTCACAAAGATTTATTTTTAGTGGGATCCACGCACAAACAGTTTCTGACAACACCAAATCTGGAAGCAGGTCAGATTGTGTAGCTTGTGTGGTATTGGATGTCTCTAAATGTGCGTAAACACACGGGTAGGTAGGAGTTATTGACCACTGCCGGGGCAGCGTGACCAGGTGACCATCAGGCAGACCAGACAAGGCACATCTTGTGGTCAATGATATGCTGGATGCCTTTCACATGCCTAGTGAGAAATGCTTAGCATTATTTCCTAAAACTACAACTCTGAAACAGCTTCAGGAGCACAGAGGTTCATGTGCTACGTGCTCAAAGGCCGGCAGCCTACATTAAACACACTCAAGAACTGCCTTTCTGACGCTGAAGATTCATTGTTTCGACTTGCATGTAACTATTATGGAACCTTGTTAGTTTTTCAGATGTCAAGGCAATTACAACATTTAATTGTGATTAACAATTCAAAACTTTGCTCTAAGGATAATGTTATGTAACTTATGCTTTATCCCTGATGGCCCTTGTGAAAAAGAAGTACACTTTAGCATACTTAAAAAAAATATTACTTTTTAAGGAAATAATATACTTTAAAATAGAATACTAAATAAACAGATAGATAAAATAGATACCACAGTGGGTTGTTTTTGGGCACTCAACTGCATGTTATTTATGATTAAATTTGAATTAGCTGAATTTTAGAGTGTTTTTTTGTCCTAATTAAGTAGGACTTATATATGTATTTAAATATATTTGTTATTACACATTTGTTATGATGAAGTTGAAATTTCTTGAAACGTAATATTGAATAACAGACTGCAGTTACAATTATAATCAAGTACTTTTCATGTGCTTTAGTATGTTAGTCAACATCAAAATAAGTATACTTTTTTAAAAGCATGACAGTAGATTATTAAAGCATAATGATTTAAAATGTACTTTAAAGTAAAACTGAGGTTCAGTAAAAAAATTACACTTATGTGGCTTTTTAGTTTATAACCTGCAAGTGTACATTCAATACAAGTAGGCTTCACTTTTCTTTTTCAGAAGGGGATTAAGTGGATTAAGATCACCTATAGTATTGCCAAAAAGCAAAAATATGAATTGTTTTATGACTGTAATCTAGTAGAGTGGGAATATCTAGACAGACAGGTCAGACACTCTTGACCTTTGACTTCAAACAAATATTTTCGTGACCCCTGAGAGGAAACAAGCCCTTTCTTGCCATTTAAAGCTCTTTTAAAGCTCCATTTAAAACTTTTTCAGAATGTTTTAAACCAGCATTTTCATATCGTGACATTTCTAAATAAAAGACGTTTTAGTGTTGCATGGAAATTGTACTTTTTTTTTTTTTTAGATTAACATTATCAGCATGGATGAGTGAATTTTACTTTTAAACTGAGTTTAATGAAATTGTTGTGCCGTGAGCGAATTTCAGTACAGGATTACAGGTGTGCTTACTATGGAACAATATATTACACACTGTTTCACACTTCCTGAAGCATACAGTGCATCCAAACATGTTAAAACCATACCACAACACTGGTATTCAGCCTAAGGTTATAGATATTGTAAGGGGGCACACAGTCTGTCAGAGATTAGACTACCTGAAAAATATCAATTACAACTCACTTTGGGCTCAAGCTGTAGCAGTAACACACTAGATCTTTTTTTTTTTTGGAAGAAGAAGAAGAAAATGTGATAACACTGTACAGTAAGGTTTAGTTTGAAAATGTAACCATTAGTTAATCTTAATCAATGTTAATGTCAACATTTACTAATATATTTTTAAAATCAAAATGATCTGTTAAAATTATTTCAATTATGACAACTCTCGTATTGGCTGCATATGCAGCATGAACCATTCAGCTTGTGCAAAGTCATTTAACTCTCTGAATATCATCAGTTACGTTAACAACCCGTCAGCCTGTTAGTTTGAAAATGTAACCATTAGTTAATCTTAGTTAATGTTAATGTCAACATTTACTAATATATTTTTTAAATCAAAATTATCTGTTAAAATTATTTATTGCACTATGAACTGACATAAAAACTACCATTAACAAAGGTTAATAAATGCTATGAAAAATATATTGCTCATTAGTAGTTCATAGTAGTTAATGCATTAATTAATGTCAACAAATGAGACCTTACTGTAAAGAGTTACAGAAAATGTGAGTAGTGCTGCAAGTTCAAAACTGGCTGCCACCTTACTAGCATGTTGTGGGTGGTTGCCGGTGCAACATTCCACATGTAATAATTGTACAGAAAAATAATAGCACACCTCTCCTCAGTAAGCCCTATGATTTGAAGTTTCATTCATGTATTTAACATAAATAGTTGAGTTATGTTTGTTCAAATCCCTAATCCTGTGAGCAACAGGTGCTATAGTGATTCTTGCCCTATAGCAAACACCATTAATCAATAAATTGTATAAGACTAAATAAATTGATCATTTTTTATTCTCTGTGTATATATGATTTATTTATTTAGTTATTTAAATGTATTCCATAAATGTAAATGAATTTATATTCATAAATTAAATGAAATCGTTACTATTATGTAATAATAATATTCAATATGTATAATTATTATTATTCATTTAATTTATTTAGAATTTATTGTATGCATAAATTGTATAAAATACATTTCAGAGAAATCTGACCACACTCCTTTGGCCAGCTAGCTTGGGTAGATGTTCTTTAGTCAGGAGGAGTAAACATCATCGATATCCACATGGAGGGACCCTCTCTTGTGTCATTGTCAATTCTTGGAAATACAACTCTGAGTGGCAGGCAATCTGTGATGATTTGTTATCATCAAACTGGATGTTTTTTTCTAACTTTATGACTGTCAAATGAGCTGCAGATTCAAGGAACTATCTTTGTTATGTAAATTAGTCATCTTGAATGTTTTGTAAACACACATTCTCCCTCCATTTTTTTCTTTTTTTTACCAACAGCACTGTTGCTCCATGAATTTCCCATCACGGAAATGCTATTCATGGAGTCATTAAGCCAAACCGAGCATGGAAAGTAGTTCGGCCCTTCCTCGAAACTCCAGGGCCAGCACACAAACAACTTACACACACACACACACACACACACACGCCTGTTTCCACAACTTATCTGTTCTAGTTTGAGCTGCAGACATAAGTAATAAATCATGCAAATTGTTGAGGAGAGGTTTACGTGATTGGACTTATGATTTTCACATGGAGAACAGGGAATGGGCACAGATGATTGATTAACAACCACCCATAACACACCTAAAATATCAATGCACCTAAAACATCTTAACAACTGCATGGCTTGGCAAGCACCCACAAGATCATGCCATTGTGTGCATGGTCAGGCATCACTCAATTAAAATAATCACAAAGCCATCAATATGTGATTGCAACCTCAAAATCTCCTGTCTGTCTATTACTCCAGTCTGTCCATCATGAGAAACCCGAGCGAGCTTGCTGCTTCTAAAAACAGGAAGTCACGTGTGACAGCCTCAAAAGCTCTCTTCCTGTGACCTTTCCCCTCATTCTTACAGCCTCTTAGCCAGTCCTTAATCTGCCATTTACAGTTGAGTGGAAAAATCAAGATGAGGCCAAGTCATTCCCTTCAGTCCTGTAACAACACCACACTTGACTTTATGCCTTCCCTTATTAGTACACAACCTCTTCAATCATTACAAGCAAAGCACTTCCTTTAATGTAGATATGTATAGCCAATGATGTATGCGTTGGTTTTTTATCAAGAGAGTTTTTAGTGCCAAGCATCATACCTATTTGAACCTGTTTGCACCTGTTTGAAGTTTCAACAGAGAGCTCAAAAACAAATTGTGCAATAAACAACTCATGAGATTTGTCAGATATTGTTCAGGACGTCTTGCTGATACACCATGGGTACAATGTTTGTTTCGTTTGTTTCCAGTCTCTGAGTCATCCCAGTCAGTCTAGGATCGGTACAAGTGCTATTTATATACTGTATGGTCTCTCTATATTGATGATTTTTCTCATTGTGGCAGCACGTCTTTTCTCCCACTGCCTGAAACTCTCTGTTTTAGTTCCTGTCTCTATAAAGCCAGTCTTTCCGAAAAGCCCAGTCTGCTCTGATCGGACAACCATTTAGAGCAGATCCTCAAATCTGGCCCATGAGATCCACTTTCCTGCAGAGTTTAGCTCTAATCAAACACACCTGAGCAAGCTAATCAATGTCTTCAGGATCATTAGAAAATCACAGCTAGGTGAGTTTGATCAGGGTTGGAGCCAAACCCTGCACATTGGCCCTCCAGGGCAAGCTTTGAGGAACGCTGATTTAGAGCATGTGTTGAAAAATGTAACACCCCTTACCATAATCGATTTCAGCTCCTGAGGTTTTATGAGCTGAAATAAACTCTATTATATGGTTTTAACTGGTAACTAAGTCCATACAATTTTTTTAGGATGGTGTCTAATGGCAGGAGTATAAAATGAGGCATTGTGTTTTTCTGTTGGAGACTTTGGAGTGAGATTTTGTGCTTTGTAATTTTGATCATTTACATAAAGCTGTATTATTCACTAAATGATTGGGGGAAAATAGACATAATAGGTGGCCTTTAACATTAATGTTTTTTCCATCAGATTATCAGGCAATTTGTCCCTACTCATCACAATTACATTTTAATGATTCACGATTTTTAAATGTGCTTTTTTTTTGTATCTAGGCAAACAATAGTGTAGAGGTTATGTGATTATTAAGTACAACATTGAAAGGCCTGTGATGTGACAAAAAAACATTCCATAAGAATAAAGTATCAAAATATTAGATGTAGAGGCAGATGCTGAGCGGTATAGCGACCGTCCTGGGTCGGCATCTCTGTCTTGATGTCAACATTATGCAAGGTTGGCATCAAGCCATGTGGAGCAAAGGTGAAT
>NW_015629038.1:0-272 GCF_001515625.1 Sinocyclocheilus rhinocerous
GACCCCTAGAGGACGCAGTTCGAAGTTCCCATGAAAGGGAAGTGTGTTTGTTGAGGCGCAGCCTAGAGCCCTGAGCGGGACAGTTTTCTTAAGCCCGCTCCCGCTGAATTTCTTACCATTACCGCCCGCTCCCGCAAACATTCTAATATTGTGTATCAGAGGGATTAAAGTTTTCCGTTGCTACGACGGATTTCCGTCAATTGGAAAAAATGAGGGGAAAAGAAACGTTGGTAGCATAATCTGATAGGTAGCATTATTTGTCAGAACACCGG
>NW_015629038.1:505-1254 GCF_001515625.1 Sinocyclocheilus rhinocerous
CAAACACAGCGGTGTTTCATTCATGAATGAAAGTGCGTTTTTGAACGAATCTAGTGAGTCAGTGATTCATGATTACCCATTCATAAAGACTTGTTTCATTCCTGAATGAATCAGCCGTTCAAACAAATCAATTGAATGAATTATTCAAGTGATAAAAATCAGTGACTTGCCACCACCTGCTGGCGTTTTCAGTTTCATCTTTAGGTAGCCTATAATTTCAGTTATTTAAATAATTTAATATTTCTGTTTTCAAAATGTTATATTTAAAACAGTAATCTCAACATGAATTTATGAATTTAATTTAGGGCTGAACGATTAATTGCATTTGCGATAATATCGCGATATGAAATAACGCGATTTTTCAATCGCAGAGGCTGCGATTACACGGTCACGTGACACGCGAACGTAAAGAGGGGTGTTCGACTTGAAGATCAGATCGGTGTATGACATAGCATAAGGAAACGGTGTATGACAAAGCATAAGGAGACGTCCGCGCTCTCTTATAGCTCTCGCAGTACTTTGATGACACACACCCATCGGTCTAAGCAGCGCTGCTTCAAGTCGAACGCGGGCCATCAGCAGAAAAAGAAAATAAATAAAACAGTAAACAGCCAAAGGACGTAACTTAGAATGGGAGATGGATCGGTTTGTGAAAGCGAAGAGAAAAGCCATAGATAAAGTCGCACAGACCCAGGCAGGTGCAGGTCATTCAAATGCTAAATGCAGAAAATATGACAAGGCATATCTTG
>NW_015629038.1:1307-1579 GCF_001515625.1 Sinocyclocheilus rhinocerous
GTCGTTGGTGAGGAGGAAAGCCTGTGTGTGTCCTATGCCTTAGCGGACAGCATGAAACCAACAATAAATAAATAAATAACAGAGAAAATAATAATAAGTTATTCTCTCTTTGCTATTTTTCAATGTTTCAAGTGATGCAGGTGTTTTTTTTCCCTGTAGGTTTTTATTTATTAAAAAAGCATTATTTTTCATAATGTTTAGTGAAATTATTTGGTAGTCTGAGGTGGAATGGGGATTCGGGAAAGGGGGGCAGATTTTTTTATAGGTTTAAA